>NC_088224.1:71343809-71643809 GCF_036934945.1 Oncorhynchus masou masou | reverse complement strand
CTGATTTTAAGTGGATTTAACAAGTGACATCAAGAAGGATCATAGCTTTCACCTGGATTCACCTGGTCAGTCTATGTCATAGAAGGAGCAGGTGGTCTTAATGTTTTATATACTCAGTGTATGTCACCACTACCCATTAACAATAGTGCATGGTGGATCAAGTCCTGCATTGTGGATGCAGAAGATCTCAGAGCCTTTGAATTAATTGTGCATCTAGGCATTTTCCAGTTACCAGTCAGCAACTCTTCTGGTGATTTGTGGCCTGTTGGTCCAAATATACCATCGGAGGAGAGCCACAAATCTACACTGGAGACGGGCCCTTTGCTCTCCTCAGCCCTCCGTTCTAATTGTCCAATATGAATATGATGTGAACACGCCCACACAGAACGTATACACACATACTGCTTGCAGACACACAAACAAACAGACATACATGAACACACACACACATACACACACAAACACATACACACACACACACACACACACACACACACACACACACACACACACACACACACACACACACACACACACACACACACACACACACACACACACACACACACACACACACACACACACACACACATGCAGACACACACATTTTCTCTTCAACAAATCAATGTCTGTATGTGGTTGATATAATATGAACAGAATGTGCTGTAAGGGCTAGAGCCGAGGATGAGGCCACTGGTGTAAATCAGAGTATGCCTTTGGGGATTGGATGTTCATCAGAATAAATTCACACACAGACACACATACAAACACATGCATAACCACTAGTGCTGTTGGAACATACAATACTGCTAATCTGAGCAGAAAGTGCCCATACTTCTTCCAGATTAAATGCTGTCCCCGAGAGTTACAATTTCCCTGCCGAGGGCCCTATTGAAAAAACACAGCATCTTCTCAGGGAACAGTCACCAAGCCTGTCTAAAATGGCTTGGCTTACTGTGATTAACAAACCTTATGAAACCTTATTTCAGAGATCACTTAGATTGGAATGATGGGGGAGGAGCCTCATGTTGTGAGACACTGACTTTCTCTCCTCAAATGTATCAATCTTCCATCCATAATTAGTTGCAGTAGTTTATTAGTCCATGGAAGTGAGATGCTGCTTTCTTCTTCTGATCCCCTTTAATTTATTGCACTGCTGAGATTCCTTTTACAGCCTTTTCAATAGGGGAGTCGGTGTAATCAAAGTTACACATCAACTTACAGTATATGACACCAAATCAAATATGAAAGCGCAGCCTATGACGAATGGGGGAGCCGTCATTGTGTACAGAACATTGAGAGCTTTGATCCTGAATGTAATTCAGTTAGACAAAGCGACAAAGCGTCAGTAATTATCTGTCTATCTATAGCAATTCTCTGCTGCGCCGTCTGCCTTTCACTCTGCTAGACAATAGACTTCACAGTCGATATCGCCCAGTCTAAGTGGCTTATTTGGTTGCCAGTGTCTGAGAGGGGAAAGAGGCATTCTCCCATCAGCCAATTGAGACCTCGAGGCACACGATTAATAATTTAGGAAGAGTAAGAAGCCTCTATAAGTGAGCAGGTAAATTGCGATCGGAGAATCCCTATCAGTCTCACAATGGACTAGAATGACCTGGTAAACTGTAAAAAAACAGACATACAGTATCCCAAAACATTTACAATTTTCTTTCCAGAGAGGGGTAATGTGGCCATCACAGGGGGGAACGTGACTGTGCTGAAGGGGGAAGAGATCCTGTTCCAGTGCCTGGCTGTAGGCTGGTACCCAGTGCCTAGTCTTACTTGGCTTGTGAATGGCAGAGAGGTGGACCAGAGTCAGTACAACATCAGCACTGAAGGGCCTGTTGATGTGGATGGGCTCTACAACCTGACCAGTAACCTCAGTGTCCAGGCAGCAGAGAGCTCTTATGTGGAGTGCCTAGCCTCTGTCTCTGCCCTCCCCACGCCCCAGGCCAGCAGTGTACGTCTGACTGTGGGTGAGAAACATAAACACTCTCTCTCTCACTCTTTCTCTCTACTCTGAGCTGGGGTTTGTCTATGTCCACATATTCATCAGTGAAAGCAGACAGTGGGGGGTTGTTATTGGTGATGAGAGAAATTACAAGAAAGGCATTGCAGGATAGACACAAGGCTTTAATCACCATTGAAGTGGAGCAAAGTGTTCCCAATCTCTCTGAAGTCATCCTACATGAATAGAGTATTGGGAGCAGCAGGATTTGCTGTGTTCACTGAGTTTCCCCTCTGTGGTTTGGGTAGTCTTGAAATACATTCAATAGCGTAAACAAAAGACGGCACTCTCCCTGCCAGCAAACCCTGATAATAGTCTATTGATTAAAACATTAATTGAAGAATGCAATTTTTCAGCTTCTTTGGGACTAAACCTCATAAATTACCTTATTTTTTTAGTTGCAGAGGTGGGTGTGGAGAATGTATGCGACGACTGCGCTGTTCTAATGGCAGTAACAGCCTCCGTGTCTGCCGTGCTCCTGCTCCTGCTGCTAAGCATCTGCATTGTCCTCTGTTACATACGGAGGAGAAGAGCAAGTAAGCACCTTTCTTTTCTTTTTATACGGCTCAGTGAAAAATGCCCCCCCCCCCCCACACACACAGGAACAATGATTAAAGTATAATGAAGGAGTTAGGCTGTCACACGTAGTGATTCTGCAGTGTGCCCCACACCTGCATCGGCAAGGTCATGGATTTTTGAACACATACAGAACTTCAACTGTCAGCAGAATGCTCCAGGTCTAAAGTGCTGGCTTTGGCCTAACCCCCCACCTGTCCATAAAACACAGGAGCACTACCATGGAGAGATAGTTGTCCAGGAGAGACACACTGGACACAGCACCTCCTGGTGGTCACTCTATGGAAATGCAGTTATTCTGTCACTAAGTAACACAGGTAGACAGACTCATGAATATGGGTGAGAATTACATTAGGCAGGAGTTAGCCAATCATATTTAGTTTATTTTTCATTTACTATGTTGAATAATCTGAGAGTTATGTCTATCATCAGACTTGTTTGATCTGGTGTTACATATACCAAGACTGATTCATTATGACTCTAATAGGGGCCACAATCCACAAACATGTCTCTGAAGTGACCCCCAAAAATCTTCAACTTCATACCCCTGGGATTAATGCCTTTCTGGGTTACCAGCAACCAGTGACTAGAAGGTTTTGTGAGTCTTTGGCGGCTTTAGGAGTAAAGATGGTTGGTGAGGAGTTTCTGGAGAGCCATCTCAGAGGTGATCGTTGTTGTGGGCGATGAGGCGGCCGTCTGGCTGTTGTGTGAGATAACAAAACTTGCCCCTGAGTCATACATTAGACTGCTCTAATCCCTGCAACTGATTTCAGACCAGTGCAAATCAGGGCCGTTATTTGGCAGTTGTGGGATTATCTTAATAAATCAGGTGTGCCCTCTTAAGCACATTTACAGTATTCACCCAATAGTCTGGTATCTTTTCACTGTCATTGATTTGGTCCAGTTCCTTTCCCGCTGCTTTCCTTATTGTAATTCCCAGGCAGCAAAGCATCAAATCAACATAATCAGTATTTTTCCCATTTAAGAAAATGGCATGGCTCCAAGTCAGTCTTGCTCCCTGAACTAATCAAACACACTGAAGAGTCATGTATGCATTGTAATTATTCAGACAGAATGTGGATTAAATATATTCACCTTAATAACTTTGAACAGTGTGGGTTTAAAACAATAAAGGACGAGGCAATTTCTCCTCCTGTAAAAGAGTGTGGTTTATCCTTTTCCTGGGCCGGCACCATCTGTACCAGCATTGTTATAGAATTGTTTTCTCTCTGGCCAGGACCTTGGGCTAAGAAAGGTAATGATGCTGTGTGATAATATTCATTAACAATCAGCTCAGGCTTTCACTCTAACATTTCTAAAGTGACCTCAGGCTACAGTGAGTGTGTGCTGGCTTTACTGTATAGGTCTAGATTGAGAATTGAGACAGGAAAAACCCTGTATGATAGCCATAATGTAAGATCACATAAGATCATGACATGTATTTTTCTGTATTTGGTTGTCTTTCAGAATCAAGCCTACCGGAGGCAATAAGGTGAGAGTTTGATGCTCTTTGTGCCATTATTTATAACCTCTCAACCTGCTTGTTGATGTGGGATTATACAGTGTTTGAAATGGTACAGATATTTATTTTTATTGGCGAGAGCTGACGAATGAAGATCCAGGATCAAATGTGGCTACTTTCGAGGACGTGACTAACCATCCATAAAACGATTTATGGAAAACATTTGTGAGAGGGAACTAATACAGTCTCATCCTATTGCTACAAAATTCCATTAGTCCTTTACACAAGTTACTGCTGGGACTCAGCATAAATCAGTAAATAAGTCTACCCAAAGGCATGTATTTATATGGCTCCGAGTCTACCTTGTGTCTGAGAAGAGACTAGGATTTTATAGTTAATTAAATAAAGAATTGAGAATAATGTGGAACATTAGATGGTTATTAGATTATAACATCGACATTAAGACTGGAACTCTAGTTGACTCAAAAATATCCACATGGCAGTCAATGAAACAGAAAACAATACATACACAATAACACATCCAAGTTGGACTCACAAGTGAAATTCATGACAATATGTACATTCAGGAAGACTCAAATTAATTTGCATAGGTATGGAATGTGCGACGCCCTGGCCTGGGGAATTGAAAGCAGATGTATACTGTTGGTGGAGCTGCTTGACACTTGTCCTCGGCAGGCAGGTAATCAGTCTCTGAAGGGGGACTTGAAGTCCAGGCACAGTTTCTCTCTTCTCTCATGAAGTGAGGGCATATGCCGTCCCAAGGATGATTCTGCAAGCATGCTTCTGTATTCGCTCAAGTTTGATTTGATTTGGTTAGAGAGGGCTTGAGTCAAGTAGCTGTGCCAAACTGGTGCAGCATACTCTAGGGAGGGTCAAACATAGCTAGTAGATTTGTCAGCAGTTTTAATGTCCCTAATGATACTATTTTACTATTGAAGCAGTGAACACGCTGACAGAAGAGTTGTTAAGTCTAAATAAATTGAATAATAATAATGGCTTTATTTTTTCATAGGTATCAGCAGATTACAATGGGGAAATAAACACTATAGCCTGTACACTGCAGTCACAAGAGAAGACAATTTATAGTACCAACATAAAGCTCACAAAACTGTTGCTTCTTTCAAGGTTACACCATTTTCCTCCTGTAGGAGACTGAGATCTGTAGGAATAGGTCATATTTTCCATTGGGCTTTTCCTCTTGGTTTCCACAGGATAGACAAATCAAAGAGCGAGAGAAGCTCCGTTGCCGAGGAGACCGGGGGGGAGGTCAACCTGGGATACACCACAGAGGGCCACTCAGGTGAGAGTCAGGGTGACAAATACCCCTGTTCCTCATTAGGACACATTATCTTCAACATCTAATGAGATCAGTGAGGTAGGTAGGCATAGACAATCAGAATGGAAAGGCTATTCTATTTTATCTGCGATTTTTAGAATTTGTTAAAAGTATTATAGGCTACTAACAGCATTAGAGGCTATAATTGACTATGATGTAATAATAAGGACATGTTCTATGTTGGAGCCGCTGTACTATTCTTCTTCCCCTGAGCATAGTGTGGTACAGTGAAATGGTCAGAGGGAATGTCAGGTCAGGTAAATGCCTGTTTCTCACTCGACAGACGCTGGCCGCAGTGACCTCATCGTCACTGGGGAAACCCACAGCCAGATGAACTCCATCAGCGCTCACAAGGTAAGGAGAGGGAGAGAGGGCCACTTACTGCAGCTGAATAATGCAGTCAGTCTCCATACTGCAGCCGGAGTCCCTGACACCTCCCAGGCTCTCACATTGACGGGGACTGCAGGGACTGCCCAGATCGTCCTCCCCTGGCCGGAGGACAGTTAACTTTCAATGACTGCATTGCATCCTATTCGCTAGCCTCGGTTTTTCTAATGACTGCCTTGCCTGGTTCACCAACTACTTTGCAGACAGAGTTCAGTGTGTCAAATCGGAGGGCATGTTGTCCAGTCCTCTGGCAGTCTCTATGGGGGTGCCACAGGGTTCAATTCTCGGGCCGACTCTTTTCTCTGTATATATCAATGATGTTGCTCTTGCTGCGGGCGATTCCCTGATCCACCTCTACGCAGACGACACCATTCTGTATACTTCCGGCCCTTCCTTGGACACTGTGCTATCTAACCTCCAAACGAGCTTCAACGCCATACAACACTCCTTCCGTGGCCTCCAACTGCTCTTAAACGCTAGTAAAACCAAATGCATGCTTTTCAACCGTTCGCTGCCTGCACCCGCACGCCCGACTAGCATCACCACCCTGGATGGTTCCGACCTAGAATATGTGGACATCTATAAGTACCTAGGTGTCTGGCTAGACTGTAAACTCTCCTTCCAGACTCATATCAAACATCTCCAATCTAAAATCAAATCTAGAGTCGGCTTTCTATTCCGCAACAAAGCCTCCTTCACTCACGCCGCCAAACTTACCCTAGTAAAACTGACTATCCTACCGATCCTCGACTTCGGCGATGTCATCTACAAAATAGCTTCCAATACTCTACTCAGCAAACTGGATGCAGTTTATCACTGTGCCATCCGTTTTGCTACTAAAGCACCTTATACCATCCACCACTGCGACCTGTATCCTCTAGTCGGCTGGTCCTCGCTACATATTCGTCGCCAGACCCACTGGCTCCAGGTCATCTACAAGTCCATGCTAGGTAAAGCTCCACCTTATCTCAGTTCACTGGTCACGATGGCAACACCCACCCGTAGCACGCGCTCCAGCAGGTGTATCTCACTGATCATCCCTAAAGCCAACACCTCATTCGGCTGCCTCTTGTTCTAGTTCTCTGCTGCCTGTGACTGGAACGAATTGCAAAAATCGCTGAAGTTGGAGACTTTTATCTCCCTCACCAACTTCAAACATCTGCTATCTGAGCAGCTAACCGATCGCTGCAGCTGTACATAGTCTATCGGTAAATAGCCCACCCAATTTACCTACCTCATCCCCATACTGTTTATATTTATTTACTTTTCTGCTCTTTTGCACACCAGTATCTCTACCTGTACATGACCATCTGATCATTTATCACTCCAGTGTTAATCTGCAAAATTGTAATTATTCGCCTACCTCCTCATGCCTTTTGCACACAATGTATATGGACTCTCTTTTTCTCTTCTTTTTTTTCCTACTGTGTTATTGACTTGTTAATTGTTTACTCCATGTGTAACTCTGTGTTGTCTGTTCACACTGCTATGCTTTATCTTGGCCAGGTCGCAGTTGTAAATGAGAACTTGTTCTCAACTAGCCTACCTGGTTAAATAAAGCTGAAATAAAAAATAAAAATAGTGTGCACTAGTTTTGACAAGGGCCCATGATTTACTCATAATACACCCACTGTACTGTATATGATAACAGGCTAACTAACTGGCTGTTCAAAATGTAGATTAAAGTTAGTCAATAATATATTGGATATTAGTTCATCAATGTTGATGAGCCAATGGAGCTTCTTAGATGGTTTTATAAAGATTGTTAAGAAATAATGCCAGTAACTGATTGGAATATTGATCAAAGGAATGTTCAGAGTTGTTGCATGATCAGTAATGGTGATGGGAGAACGATATTGCAACCACACTCTCCTTGCCTTGTCCTTCAAGTAGCTTTGTGCAAGGTCAAAAGTTCAACTGTCACAAAATATTCCCATTTTCTATATTCCAGATCCCAGATGTTGTCTCTTCCAGTAACTTCTCGCCAACCACCAGAGAGAGTACTGCCTCAACTGACCACTGTGGAGATGGCTCCAAGACAGTCAGAAGAATGACTACGGTGTGATCGTCGTATGGGGTCCAAACAAGATATGCTGGATTTTTACTGTTACATTAGTGTAACATTGCCAATTATGCTACACAACATGCTTTTCATTAAATGTATCACACTTTATTGTACATACAGTAGGTATATTCACTTGATGTAAACTTTTTTTTTAAATGTTTTATTGTTACTGCATATTGAGGATACCTAATCCCATGGAATGAACTCTCAACACATTATTTGTGGGGTTTTGTGTTCACACAGTTTTTGGGATCACACAGACCAAGACATCAGATGACTGACTCTCTCATACATTTTTGTTCTCACTCACATATTCTTCCTATGTTTTAGGAGGAGTTGTTTTCTCTTTCTGACTGAAAACAACAGATTCATCTTATAAGGTGCACACTGTGATTGATGATTTGACTGTGTAAGATTCTTAGTTTGCTGTATAATAGTTATAGTCAGATTGTGTAGGATGTATAGTGTTGTTTAAAATCAAGCTAGCTGCGCACAGCGCTGTTGTCCTCATTTGGGTATCAAATCAACTGTGGTATATTAGTGATATGGATTAAGAAACACAATATCCTGGACCCCACTGAGTCATGGGTTCATCGTTGATATCTGTTGTGTAAACCTATGTTAATCCACCTGTCAACAGTTACATGGCCAAGTCACCATCATCACAATGCTCAGCTAGGTTTCACATTTTCATAGGTGACAGTGTTCGGAAAAGATAAAGCATGGAACAATTTTCGGTGATATAGTGGCATGGTTTCAAGACCTCTTTGTAAGTAGATGTTAACCCGGCAGTTACATGGGTCTGTATTGACCAATCATCACAATGGTCAATGATAAGGCCTGGGAAGTGAGTGACAGCGGGTGTTCTAGTGGCATTTTCCTCCAGTTGAGGTGTTATAGGATAGGGATACCTTCCTGTGTTCATTGATGAATGATGCCAACATTAATAATGTATGCTATCCCTTCCTGTGAAAATGGACACAAGTGACTTTCAACAAAACGGAAGACAAAAATGGCTTTTTATTACGTGACATATGTAAACTTTCTCTTCAAAAGCTGCCTATGATATAAAAATAAAGCATGTTCTATATTATATGAGAGTAATTGTATGTTACACAATACGACCATGCTGGATGGAACTCAAGGGATTCAATAATGTATGTATTCAATACACACTACTGGGATTAATAGAAAGACCATTCACTGTCTCTATCTACCCCTGAATAGAGTTAAGCAACCAAGGAGCAACCAAACCCCAGTTAACTGGCAGAGCCACAGTGTTCGGTCAGTCATTGTCCCTCACAAAGGCGGAACCAGGGTGTCATAAAATGTTTCATCTGAAAGAGCCATTTTCACCAACAATAGCTAGTCCGAGAACCTTGTTCCCCCCTCTTCCCTTTCCTTCATATAATCATTTTGACAGCTAAACCGTAGTCCAATATGTGTCAGCACCTCTCCCCTCGCCTCCTTATATCTCTAACTCAATGAATTCCCTTTTCAGGAGAGGAAACGGCTACAACAGCCATGGAAAAGCTTGGAGTGGTATGCTGCTGCTGCTCCTGTGAGAGAGAGGCTCAGCAATGCATTGGAATGTGGATATTCTTGCAGAAGGGATGATATCACATTTGCATGTTATAATGGTAAAGGAGAATAGTCACGAGTGGCAGAGGTATATGAACCTGTCATAGCAATTCTATAGTCAGACTGGCGTTACTGTCACTTACAGAGCCGGCATGCATAAAAAATAATGACATGCCTATGACTTCTATCTCAGAGGTTGAGGCACTTGATTTGTTACATCTTTTAACAGCATGGGGGTGGAAAGTGGCAAGGAATGCAATCAGTGGCTTATGCTTTGTAAATAGAAAACACACAGACATCTCAGTGTATTTATGCATTCTTATAGACCCATTTAGCACATTGATTTGACTTGTCAGTGTCTGTGACCTTGGTGGAGAAGAAGGCGCCAGAAACACCACAGAGCAAAATGTTTGGGCCCTGACCTTAATACCTCTTTAAATGCAGATTATGTGGTTTTCTAGTCTAATTTGTCTATCTGTAAATG
The DNA here is from genome assembly GCF_036934945.1 of Oncorhynchus masou masou. Lineage (NCBI taxonomy): Eukaryota > Metazoa > Chordata > Actinopteri > Salmoniformes > Salmonidae > Oncorhynchus > Oncorhynchus masou. The sequence goes on along the minus strand of NC_088224.1, from coordinate 71,633,889 downwards.
GTACAGTAATTGTATCTGTGCAGCCTGTAGTTTGAAGATTCCACTTGGTGTCAGAGAGTGAGTGACAACTTTTAATAGAAAGTAAATGAAAGACATAACATCCTTATTGGGTGGCGTTTTGTTCACTGCAATATTATTTCACCAGATGGGTGATAGTACAGATCTTCTCCTTCTTAACAATCCCATAATGCCTGTGCCTGAGAGGAAAGTGGCCTAGCCCTAACGTGTTTGTCTCAGCCTTCTGTTTTTCCACACCAAACGCCTGCCGTGCCGTCAAAGCAGCGGCTATTAAATAAATTAAACATCCTCCAGTGGGTTCACAAAGAGGGGCATGATATGAGAGGCCTATTACATGACTCTGTTCTGTGTTTTGTTTTCCAGACTAATGTTACCCTCCCTGGAGCTCACTTGAGCTCCAAGGTTTTCAGTTACCCTTCATCAATGGTGTATTCATATCGCTAGGATACCCCAAGGTGTGCCTTTCCAGCATCAACATCTTGGCAGCATCTCTGTCTCTCCCTCACTCATTCTCCATTGCTTCTCCTCCTTTCTTTCTTAGCTCTCCACCTGCTCAGGTTCTTGTGTGAGGCTGCAGTCACGTTGCACAGTTTCTCTCAGGTGCCGTCCTGTCTCTCAGCCTTTGGGGGCAGCTCTTACGTAATAAACACTCCTCTCTTCAAGGGGCTTTTCTAACGCATGAATAAATAAATGGAGCCTTTGCTAAGGGTTCTCTGGTTCTCTATTGCATGCTTGTTTAAACAGTCTGCATACAGTAAGTATATTCTTAATTTTGAACTGCTTGTGCCGGAGAGAAACAGGGCTTGTACAGATATAGAAACACAGGTTATTCTATTGAGTAAACACAAGGCAAGGTGGCACCAGATTCATCTCTCCTCATTGACCCATGAATGTAGATACACGAGTGCAACTCCGTCACTCCAATATTAACATAATAATACGGCAGTAATAGGATGTGAAGCCTGAGAGCTCTTCACCATTTCTATAAATATTTATTCATGCATATTAGACCCCAGTGACATAAAATACTTTGCCTTTTCAGGAGGGGTCTTGATTTGATGTAATTGACTTGAATTAAATTGTCCCTCTTGGCATTGGTCAGGGCAAATAAAACAATTGTGCTTGGTTTGTGCCTCTCAGGGCCAATGCTGATGAATAACTTAGCATGACCTCCCTCTCGTTATTGAAAGCCAATGCTCTCAAGTGCATCTTTCACTGGCCTGGGCATGAGTGAAAGGCTTCCAAAACCAGTCCTTTGCTACTGTATTATGTGTCTGGGTTATTAAAGGCAACTGGAGCAAAACATCCTTGACGTGACCCTGTTAACATAATTAAGGCTCTCTTAATTAGCTGATTAATGCAATTTAGAAATAGATGCCGCAGCCCTTTACCAGAGTGTGAGAGAGAGAGCTGCATGTGGCTGTCCTTTCTCTGTGAGAGATCTCTGAGAGAGGCAGACTGGTATATGTTTCTTCACTTTGCTCCAGACCCCAGTGGCTGATTGAAGATGCAATCCGGGATCTTAAGCACTTTGGAATTCGTACCATATCATACGAATTTAAAAAATAATCATGGACCTATTTTGGCTTGTGAGCACTACTTTCAAAACTACTTGCTGAAATGATACAAAAGCTCTAGAGCATCACTTTAACTGGTTGTGGCTGAATGTGGAGCAGGGTCAAGGGATGGCCACCTTCTGATTCCTAGCTAAGCAGAACACTTCCACTTTTAAACCTCTGAGGCATCTCCAACCCTGCCCTGCCTTCCCTCTCCCTCCAGTATGTGTCTCTGACTCACTGTACTCTCAGTTAGATTCAATTTCATATCCTACCATTAACATTAGCCGTAGCCAAACACACATTTTTAGTTGCACAAGGGTTATCACCAGAATAAAAACAAGCCCTCTAGTGGGATACATCTTGGAAGAGCATGGAATGAACATCAATGTCACCTTTTAGCCACTCTAGGAATATTATTATTATACACTATACATACATTATAGTGTTCTCTATACCCTAATGGTGCATTGCTAATCATAGCAATAGCATTGCAAGACAACACTTACATCTTAGCTTCGTTTTTCTCCTTTCCCTGTGTTAACAGACTGTAATCACATTAATGACGGAATGGTAGCTGGCAAGAAAGCGCTGTTCGACTTATGTGGTACAAGTTAAGCCTTGGGGACGATTCATGTCATCATGTGCACTCAAATAATTATTTGCCGTCAAATATTTTCTGGTCCATTTCTTTAAGGATGAAAGCTTCTCTTTTTTTGTTGCAGCATGTGTTTATATTACCGCCTGCAATTCTCAGAGAAGCTTCAGTGAACTGGACAGAAGTCTTTTCTTTCTTGAGACAGGCCCTAATATCTTGGTTTGGGGAATTGTTTTGTAGTGTGTTGCTAAGGGCAACCTGCTGTTTCAAACAAGGGTGTAGAAACGATTATATCACCAGCCAATTAAGGATGGATATAATTTTTATATCAGTGTAGACTGCATCTGATTCACATTATTCTATCATTTTTGATGACTTCAATTGCACCCATTTTGGGCAAATAAGAACATATTTTATTTAACAGATGTTATCTAGATGTCCAGTCTATTGTATTTTTTACCCTGTACCTATTCCCTGTACCTATTCCCTGAACCTATTCAAATATTACCACGGTTAGATTGGGTGCATTGGCACTTCAATTGAAATCTCACTTCATCACCCAACCCATCCTTATATTGAGTTCACCCACAGTTGCTCCGATGAACTCTCTGCAGGTTCTGCGGACCCTTCTCCATATGTCCCGACCTGCACTCCTGTCACTGCTGTGCTCAGATGCCAGGGACTTTGGCAGAAAGGAAGCAGCAGTTCACGTCCCCTGACAGCTCTCGTCCTGATAAACTACACACAGCAGTCACAGGGCAGCAGGCAAAAGACTAATGCAACACTAGAGCCCTTAATAGAAAGCCTCTTCATAAAAAATCTGCATTTACTCATCGTTGCTCACTCTCACATCACAGAAGTAGCTTAGTAAAACAACTCCCAAACGGAGACCTACAGCATTAGATAGGATATTAGACCTCATATGTGTGGATCAGTTTGCTAACTCTGGTATTAGCCCATGGACAACAAATTAGAGACATACTATGACCAATACTGGCACATACCGATTCCTGGATTGGAATTATCTAGTACTATCCCAGAGTTTAAATTCCAACGCACATTTTTGTTAAGGTGAGTTGAAAAGTTCTTCCTAAAGCCATCTCTGAGCTGTTTTTGTATTATTTTGAGATGATCAGCAGATATTGGGGCGGGAGGGTAGCCTACAGGTCAGAGCGTTGGACTAGTAACCGGAAAGTTGTGAGTTCAAACCCCCAAGCTGACAAGGTACAAATCTGTCGTTCTGCCCCTGAACAGGCAGTTAACCCACTGTTCCTAGGCTGTCATTGAAAATAAGAATGTGTTCTTAACTGACTTGCCTGGTTAAATAAAGGTGTACTCTAAAGGTGTACTCTAAAGGTGTACTCTAAAGGTGTACTCTAAAGGTGTACTCTAAAGGTGTACTCTAAAGGTGTACTCTAAAGGTGTACTCTAAAGGTGTACTGCATGAAGGCATCCAGCACTTTGGCTTCTTCTTTTTTGGGACCAGGATTCAATTATTTCTAATCTCCAGAGAGACCTAGAAGATGAAGGATTCCTTACAGTAGGCTATGAGAGAGTTCACCTCTGTCTCGGCGAGGAAAGTCACCCACACACACCATCACCCTGGAGTGTTGGAGCCAACCTCTGTGTGCTTCAGAAGAGGAGGGGGAAAATCAAAGGTGTGCTCACTGGTATGAAAGAAAGAACAGACATAGTTTTTTTCAGAGAGCTGCGATATTGGACAGGCCTTTTATAAAAGTGGTGGTGACATGGTTTCTCTGTGACCATCTGATGAGATATTTCCCATGGATTTAGACCTGTACCTGTATCCACAAAGCCTCTCAGAGCAGGAGTGCTGATCCAGGATCAGTTTAGCCTTTTAGATTAAAATGAATAAGATTATATGGACAAACTCCTACTTTGAGATGCTTTGTAGATACGGGCCCTGGACACATATATGCACTGTCAGCAGGGTGCAGTAAAGCTGTCAGGGTAGAGATGCATACATACCAGTACAGTTTGTAGGGTAACAATCGCATTGACAGTTTTCACGTTTTTTTGTTGAATTGACTTTATGTTCTCTTCCTGAACTTCGAGTGCTGTGTCAGGTATTTTAAAAGGTGCACACTGGTTTGGAAACTGTTTATGTTTCTGAAAGAGGCTTTCCAGGTTTATCACAACATGCTAGCAGAGCTTAGCAATGGGCAGTATTTTATCAAGAGACACAGCTGTCCTTTTTGATGATCCTCTCTGCTCACAACTTGAGTAGCACATGCCCAAAGTTCAAGTTTGTCAAAACCCAAAGCACACCAACACTTGATTTTTCCGGTCCGCTAAAATGAAGCTGCTCTTGACTAACCACTTGTATTTGTTTTGGTTCAGCAGCCTAACCTCTGTTTAATGATACCTCTCGTCCAATCTTTAAATCCCTGATCTGAATGATTATCATTGCAAATCATAATGTGAAATAAGCCTTGTTCTCGGCATGGGTTTAATAATGACAGAAATCACAAAGCCTAGGTACTGTGTGGCATTAGTGTGTAAAGATGTTCTCTACACTGCCTATTCATCAATATGCCATGGCTCTCCGAAGTCTACGAAACTACACATCCCAGTGTGTATTTACTGATAGTGAATCCTTGAGACTATCAGTAAGCTATTGAGCAGTTCCTTCTGCTTAACTCAAACACCCCAATCAATGACAGTGTAGTGACAAATATATTCATGACTGGTGACAGGAAGGATTATTGCCATAGCGCCCTTATTTGTTGTCACAACTTGTCAGTCTCCTACTATTTCATGTTTAAACCACTTTTGACAAGCAACATCCTGCAGCCCTTATTTGACAAACATTCTGAAAAAATTCATAAGAACAGTATTCGCCTGAAGTGGAAATACAATTGTTCGATTTGATATCTTTCAGTAGTAATCAATATTAGTTTTTATGTACAGTCACTTACTGTAGAAATTGTCTCCCTCTCTGTACGTTGAACATGCATTTACATAACGGATCTAGCTTACCTTCAGGGAGAACCAAACCAACTCCTCTTATCCATTTACAAAATATTAGTGACCAGCTGAACAATATTGGCAATCAATATGCACATGCAGCAGCTACTTTCCTGGGTTGCACATAAAATGTACAAATACATTACAAAGTAAAGAACAGTTACAGACAAGGACATTAAATAAAACAAATTTAAATAAAATAAAACATTACAAAAATTATAAGAAATAAAAATAAAATAAGAGTTATATATTGGAAATGTATAGTTGATCCAGTTGATCAATTGCTGTCAAAGTCAGTTTGACATTGTTGGTGTAGCTATTGGTTTCAATACACCTTCCCTATGCTATGCAGATTATCATCAAGGATCAGCGTAAGTGTGAGCCTGCTGGGGAGGGGCTGGGGTCATCCCATCTCTAGCCATTAGCAGACAAAAAGAGAGATAGAAAGAAAGCAGCATCCCTGGGTGAATCTCATTCCACAGTTAATCATCGGCCTCAATTATTCATACATAGTTAAATAGACAATTTGCATGCATTAGACATGATTCCAGGGATGAGTACCTTAGATTAGGCTTCTCCCTTTAGCATTACCTCTGGCTCCTATGCTAGGTCTCAGCCCTGGTTCTGAAGACATGCAACCCTATAGTCTTCCACAGATGAGCAAACAGAGCTATTGATGACAAGGGCTGAGTAATGGGGCAAGGAAGACATGATTGACTCCCAAATGTGCCGTTCCTTTTACAGTACCCATTGGAGCCATCGATTACCACGGTCTCTGTGTTGCTCCTTTCACCGCCTGAGGTCTCATCTGGGCTAAGTAGACTAACCTTGTTGCTAGGATGTATATATTCTCTCTCCCCTTTCTTAGCGAAGACAATTGTCAGGGCAACAGAGAATGAGAAATGGCTAATGGCTATTGATAGACCATCAGTAATGCAACCTCTGCTCGCCAAGGCCTTTTAACTCCTGGTCTGGGTCTTACCTCAGTATATTCACTTCTCATAAAAAAAACAGCTTAAAGTAATCTTCAGAAACAGTTTTCAATAAAGTAATTTGGATAGTAGATCAATCCAAGGTATTCTGGTTGTGCAGCAATTAAGCATTGACCTATCTTTCCCTTTGATCTCATTATGCTGACTGGGAGATGGCAGTCGTTGCTTCTGACTTTCAGCACTGCATGGGCTTTGTGTTCAGCTGTACCAGAACTAGAGGTAGGAGGATGAGATAGGTAGATAGTCTGTGGTTTCTTCTGTCCATCTCTGTCCTTCTCTCTCTGGTCATAACTTGATAGCACACCTCCATAGTTACTTTGCCTGTACTGTCCACTTCAATGTGTACATTTCACACCATGGCCTTTTATGGAGGAAATTAAAAGCAAACATTGGAGCCATTCCCTAGGTAACAGTGGGGGAGCAGACTTGCTCTAGTCTAACATTTCCCTCTCTCTCCTGCTCCCTCTCTCCTGCTTGTTAACCTTAAAGGTGCCCTCTAGAGGAAGTTTCCATCCCCATTTTGAAGTAATTCCTGTCCTAGAACGGAAATGCTTGTTTAGTTGCACCTCCGAAGAATGACACAGACTCATACATATTCACAAATTGGGGGTGTGAACGTTGTTGTGAATTCCATGTGTAGTGGAGAGACACAACAACAAATAGGACACTGACATCTGTCAATCTAGCATGCTAACCTTATCTAGCTACAGTAGCTGTTATCTGTTGTTGCTGTTTTACATAGTATTCAAAAGATTAGTGAGATGGCTATGGCTGCTTCTGGAGCTGGATTTGTCATAAGCATTTAGGGGAAACTTCGCCACAGATGAAATCAGTAGCCTACCTTTGACTTCGCCATCTATTGTTATCTCCAAAGTTTTGGCATCTTCCATAAATTGTGGCCGCCATAGTAATAGTTTGAAATAATAAGATCAAGCTCTGGTAATATGGATAACTATTGAACGATTTGGTTTAGACATGCATTATTCTACATTGTAAGGGACAAGGTGCAATTTTTGGTAGGATGCTGGTAGGCTATTCGGCTGCGGTACAGCAAAGCCAAGTCAGCCGTGCTCATGGTTCCCACATGGAAAGTGAAATTATAGGCTACAATGACTTTGCTCATGATACACACTGCTCAAATGATATGTAACAACACCCTGAGCGCATTGGACAAAACCCCAATACAAATGTAACAACAGCAGAGCAATATAGATAAACAAGTTCTTTGAATCTTCTTTCACTTGAGACTTTTCATCATAGGATAGACACTTTTGAAATAATGCTTTCTAGCTTCACCAATCAAAGCAGTGGCGCGTGTAGCGATCCAAAACGTCTGTGGTCAAAACCATTCATCTTGAGGTGACGGGGAGCAGGGATGCCAAATGGAATTATACAATTCATAAAATATACTTTTAATACAGACTAGCTAAAAAATATGAACAAATTATCCAATGGATTATGATAATTATCTGGTGAAAAAGTGAAGGTGCAAAAACATGTTTGCATCCCCTACTTTAATCTGCCCCAGGGCTTAGACGCACAAGTGGACATTGAAACTTTGGACATTGGACATTGAAAGAACTTTGCAGGTGTTTCTGATGAATAAACAGTCCCATGCTGGTGGGTGGTAACATTAAAATAAAACCCAGCCCTGAAAAGAAACGTAGTGTGAAATGTATTAGCACGTCATGTCAAAAGGGGAAGACACAGCATTGACATGGATAAGTCACCACTTCGGATGTCCCACTTAAAGCCCAAATATATACATACTAAAGCAATGACTTATTGATTTAAATCGCTGTGCAACATCATGGATAAGCTCTGGGCATCGTATATTAGCTGGATTTTCGCAGTGTGATACTTTAAAGCTGCCCGGAGACAACAGTGGTGGGTGTTTGTTTACGTCTAAAGGGAACACTGTCTGTTTACAATCAGAAAATAATGTTGGTGCTAGGGATGATTTATGCATATGTTATCAGTGCTTTTGGAGTATGCATGATGCATTTCATTTAGAGGGAGAACTGTAGGGGAGACTGTTTACGGGAAACCATACACAAAATTCATCATGTGACCAAATATTTAGGAAGATGCCATCATTTCATGGAGCCTGTGAAGGAAGAAAACACGTGGAAAAAGTGATAAGCAAGTTAGGTCCAAAAAACAGATTTTCCAAAAGTCAAATAAATGTATTGTGTTATAGGTTTCATGATGCTTGTATCTAAACCAAAGTAGATCATTTTAAGATGGTTTTATACTTCAGTTGGGGTCTCTGTAAGGTAGAATATGAGGTCTGAAACCTAGCATTAAAGTGCATCCTTGTAGCTGTGTGGACTAATATAATTAAAATGTTTGCCTTGGGGTAAGTTGAGCCAATGGCCACAATACCCCACACAAATTATGATATTTTGTCAGTTTTATGCATAGCATTTTTGCAATGTGTCATGCATATGAACTCAATATAGTGCATTTTTATTGTTACAAAGCAGACACAATCATGTCCTATGTATACAGTATATTCGGAAAGTATTCAGACTCCTTGACTTTTTCCACATTTTGTTATGTTACAGCCTTATACTAAAATGTATAAAAATGTTTAAAATCCTCAGCAATCTACACATAATACCCCATAATGACAAAGTGAAAACAAGTTTTGGAAATTTGGCAAATGTATTAAAAAAAAAAAAAAAAAAAAAAAACCTTGTTTACATAAGTATTCAGACCCTTTGCTATGAGAATCGAAATTGAGCTCAGGTGCATCCTGTTTCCATTGATCACATTTGAGATGTTTTTACAACTTAATTGGAGTCCACCTGTGGTAAATTCAATTGATTAGACATGATTTGGAAAAGCACACACCTGTCTATATAAGGTCCCACAGTTGACAGTAGAAGTCAGAGCAAAAACCAAGCCATGAGATTGAAGGAATTGTCCGTAGAGCTCTGAGACAGGATTGTGTCGAGGCAGAGATCTAGGGAAGGGTACCAATAAATGTCTGCAGCATTGAAGGACCCCAAGAACACGGTGGCCTCCATCATTCTTAAATGGAACCACCATGACATTTCCTAGAGCTGGCCAAACTGAGCAATCGGGGGAGAAGGGTCTTAATCAAGGAGGTGTTCAAGAACCCAATGGTCACTCTGACAGAGCTCCAGAGTTCCTCTGTGGAGTTGGGAGAACCTTCCAGAAGGACAACCATCTCTGCAGCACTCCACCAATCAGGCCGTTATAGTAGTGTGACCAGACAGGAGCCACTCCTCAGTAAAGGGCACATGACAGCCCATTTGGAGCTTGCCAAAGGCACCTAGACTCTCAGACCATGAGAAACAAGATTCTCTGGTCTGATGAAACCATGATTGAACTTTTTGGCTTGAATACCAAACATTACGTTTGGGGAAAAGAAACAATGTAATCAATTTTACAATACATGTGGAAAAGGTCAAGAGGTCCGAATACTTTCCGAATGCACTGTACAAACTTAAAACAAGCAGGGGACTAGCCCCCGTTAAGGCACTTGAGAGAGCAGCCAAGGAAGTCAGAGAAAGGAAGAAATCCATTCAAGTACATTGACAAAAAAATAAAACAAATATCTACCAGTGTGAAAGAAAGGCTATGATAGAGTAGCAGAGGCACATAATATCTTATATGAATGATCATGATTATATGATGAATGCTATATACATCAAGAATTTCGTAGACTAGTTTCATGGGCATAGTAGCCTCATATGCAGAGAACTTGCCTACAAATTGGCACATTGAAACAACATTCCTGTCACAGACAACTGGTCAAGAAATGGAAGGGTAAGTGATATTGAACATAGATATAGTATCTACAGCTGAATGTAGGCATACATTTAAGATATACAAAATACCAAACCCCCATCCCATGAATTCAACTTTGACCTACCAGCACCATCACCCACTGTCACAGGACACCATCACCCAATTACCCTGTCCCTATGCTCAATTTTCCCCATTGTGCAATGAGACCACTTTTTTTGGGACAAGCTATGTTTTCAAAACTGTTATGTTTACATCCATTCTGATTATTTCTAGGGATACACAACAACCTGAAATATATGTAGATATCTTTGTTGGAAAGAATACTACATTTCCCTTGACGTAGTGATGCTGAATGTAAAAAAAAAAAAATTCTATTTACCCTACATGTTTTCTGCTTTGCCTTTCACAATATTAAACAGCATTCTCCTACTGGCTTTCTTTGAAACATTTTGTTTAATGATAGATGCACATCAATAAAAAAAAATATATATTTTGTGTTAAAATAAAGAAAATCATACGTGCCTAATTTGCATAAATACACCAGGTGTATTTTAATATATTAATATATTAAAATAAAGGAGTGGGACAGGGCTGCAAACACCAAACACTTGCTCTGTCTACCCTACCTGCACTCACTTACTCTGTCTACCCTACCTGCACTCACTTACTCTGTCTACCCTACCTGCACTCACTTACTCTGTCTACCCTACCTGCACTCACTTACTCTGTCTACCTTACCTGCACTCACTTACTCTGCCTACCCTACCTGCACTCACTTACTCTGTCTACCCTACCTGCACTCACTTACCCTGTCTACCCTACCTGCACTCACTTACCCTGTCTACCCTACCTGCACTCACTTACTCTGTCTACCTTACCTGCACTCACTTACACTGCCTACCCTACCTGCACTCACTTACTCTGTCTACCCTACCTGCACTCACTTACTCTGTCTACCCTACCTGCACTCACCTGCTCTGTCTAGACTGCATCCTTAAATACTGATGTTGACACGTTCTCTTGCATAATTCAACAAGTGTGTCAATAGCAGGACACCCTCGGATTAAATATCAACACACTTGGCTCTTTTACATTGTTTGCGAGATCAAACGTAAAATCACTATCATCCGAGCGTTCATTTTTGGAAATTGCTTTAATTTCAGAGCAACTAATTTGTAAACATTTCAACTGTATTAATTATTACTTTTTTTATTCCCCAAAAAATTAACACCCATCAAAATAAAGTTATCTTTCTTCTCTTTCTTGTGATGTAAGTGTTGAGATGATGCGTTAAATACCCAACGAAGCTTTAGAGTTCTTATGGATTCAACGGAAAGACAATGTATTTCATTGAGTCTGATTAATCGGGCTGTAGTACACAATTAATTGGTAAGGTGCATTCGGAAAGTATTCAGACCCCTTGACTTTTTCCACATTTTGGATGGATAAATACATTTTTTTCCCCTTATCAATCTACATACAAAACCCCATAATGACAAAGCAAAAACAGGTTTTTAGACATTTTTGCCAAAGAGTTCAATTGTGGTTTCATCTGACCAAAGAATATTGTCTCTCGTGGTCTGAGAGTCTATAGGTGCCTTTTGGCAAACTTCAAGCGGGCTGTCATGTGCCCCTTATTGACGAGTGACTTCGTCTGGCTACCATAAAGACCTGATTGGTAGAGTGCTGCAGAGATGTTTGTTCTTCTGGGATGTTCTCCCATCTCCACAGAGGAACTCTAGAGCTCTGTCAGAGAGACCCTTGGGTTCTTGGTCACCTCCCTGACCAAGGTCCTTCTCCCCCGACTGCTCAGTTTGGCCGTGTGTCCAGCTCAGGGAAGAGTCTTGGTGGTTCCAAACTTCTTCCATTTAAGAATGATGGAAGCCACTGTGTTCTTGGGGACCTTCTATTCTGCAGAAATGTTTTGGTACCCTTCCCCAGATCTGTGCCTCGACACAATTCTGTCTCAGAGCTCTACGGACAATTCCTTCAACCTCATGGCTTGGTTTTTGCTCTGACATGCACTGTCAACTGTGGGACCTCATATAGACAGGTGTGTGCCTTTCCAAATCATGTCCAATCAATTGAATTAACCCCAGGTGGACTCCAATCAAGTTGTAGCAACATCTCAAGGATGATCAATGGAAACAGGATGCACCTGAGCTCAATTTCAAGTCTCATACCAAAGGGTCTGAATACTTATGTAAATAAGGTAAAAACTTAAACCTGTTTTCACTTTGTCGTTATGGGATATTGTGTGTAGATGCTGAAATTTTTTTTTTAATCAATTTTAGAATAACGCTGTAACTTAACAAAATGTGGAAAAAGTCAAGGGGCCTGAATACTTTCCGAAGGCACTGTACTTGTAAATGTTCCTTACAAGAATGTTGAATACGATTACATTCAAACTTGCTCTACTGGTTGTCTTTGCGATTTGTCCTTCTGCTGCTCGAACATTTTCACAACATTTCCACAGATTAGTTTTATTAACCCAACTTCCAGGATGCTGGTCTGTATATTGGTTTGTACTTCCAGTTTTTATTTTCAATACTGACGCAATTTGCATGTGACAAACAGTTGCACAATATGTCCTAACCGAACCACAGACCGGCAAACACTTCCAGCTGATTGCAAGGTTGATGTGCTTCGGTCGACTACGTTCGGTTACATTAGGCAATGTTTTGCATATTGTGCACCACGTGCAATGAGTCAAGAGATTAAAAATACAAAGGAATATTTCTGGACACATCAGTCTATATGCAACTGCTGACAGTGCAGATAGGCTTGGCGCAGATAGGCTTGGCATGGCTCCACTTGCAATATAACTGGAATTGATCAAGAACACAGGAGGGAAGACAAATTGAATTACATTAAAGCCACCCTACATTTCCTTCAATGAGCTTTGAGGTAATGGGAGCGGATGCACCCTTCCACTCAGAGCGCCAAGGAACAGTTGTTTAGCCAATCATTGTGCACATTCTGATGAAGACGATTCTCCAGAGAAGGGACTTGGCCAAAAAACGCTTGGGCTTCACTAAACAACTGGGGTCTATCTGACTGAACAACAGTGAGGAACACGACTAGCAATTAGGAGACACAACAGGCGAGGATGAAGGGAGGCTGAGGAAAAGCGTGCAGCAGAGACAGCAGAGACAGCCCACAGAGCCTTAAAATAGCTCTGGACCCAGCAGGGCCCAGGGATGGCTGTCGGGCTTTCCCTGTGTGTGATTTCATTATGCGGCTGTCTAGGGCTCACTGGCAGTGGCCATGCTCACAGGATTAAATTAAGTTTCCTGCCATGGTCATGAAAACACAAAGAATGTCCCCAGGCTCTTTTGACACATTGTTTATTTGGAAAGCGCACAGAGAGGCACACCAGTGTTGGATGCAGGGTCTCTGTATGCAGGGCTGTATACAGAGAGGAGAGAGGTGATCCAGGGAGGGTAAAGATTAAGAAGGAAGGAAGAAAAATGATGTGGATATATTGAAGCAACATCAGTCCTGAAGTAAAAGCTTGGTCGCAAATGGGTCTTCCAAATGAACAATGACCCCAAGCATACTTCCAAAGTTTGCCCACAAAAACATTTGCCCACAAATGTTCTATAGGATTGAGGTCAGGGCTTTGTGGTGGCCACTCCAATACGTTGACTTTGTTGTCCTGAAGATATTTTGCGACAACTTTGGAAGGATGCTTGGGGTCATTGTCCATTTGGAAGACCCATTTGTGACCAAGCTTTAACTTCCTGACTGATGTCTTGAAATGTTGCTTCAATATATCCACATAACTTTCCTGCCTCATGATGCCATCTATTTTGTGAAGTGCACCAATCCATCCTGCTGTCATGATCGTCGTAAGAAGCGAACCAAAGCACAGCGTGGTGTGAATGCATCATTTAATAGATGACAAAAAACACTAAATAAACTGTACAAAAAATAATAATAAACAACAAATAACGACCGTGAAGCTATCATAAGAACTGTGCTGACACAAGCAACTAACATAGACAATCACCCACAAACAAACAGTGAAACCCAGGCTACCTAAGTAAGATTCTCAATCAGAGACAACTAATGACACCTGCCTCTGATTGAGAACCATACTAGGCCGAAACATAGAAATCCCCAAAATCATAGAAAAACAAACATAGACTGCCCACCCCAACTCACGCCCTGACCATATTAAATAATGACAAAACAAAGGAGATAAAGGTCAGAACTTGACAGTACCCCCCCCCCCCCAAAGGTGCGGACTCCAGTTGAAAACCTTAACCTATAGGGGAGGGTCTGGGTGGGCGTCTGTCCGCGGTGGCGGCTCTGGCGCGGGACGTGGACCCCACTTCACCACAGTCTTTCTCTGCCTCATTGTCCGCCTCCGTAGCCTCCTAAACACGGCGACCCTTCTAAATGGCCCCACTGGACTGAGCGGCAGCTCGGGATGAGGGGTAGCTCCAGACTGGCTGACCACTCTGGCAGATCCTGGCTGACTGACGGCTCTGGCAGATCCTGGCTGACTGGCGGCTCTGGCAGATCCTGGCTGAATGGCGGCTCTGGCAGATCCTGGCTGAATGGCGGCTCTGGCAGATCCTGGCTAAATGGCGGCTCTGGCAGATCCTGGCTGAATGGCGGCTCTGGCAGATCCTGGCTGACTGGCGGCTCTGGCAGATCCTGGCTGACTGGCGGCTCTGGCAGATCCTGGCTGACTGGCGGCTCTGGCAGATCCTGGCTGATTGGCAGCTCTGGCAGATCCTGGCTGATTGGCGGCTCTATGCTGACTGGCGGCTCTGGCAGCTCCATGCTGACTGGCAGTTCTGGCGGCTCATGACAGACTGGCGGCTCTGGCAGCTCTGGACAGACGGGCAGCTCAGGCGGCGCTGGGCAGACGGCCAGCTCAGACGGCGCTGGGCAGACTGGAGACTCCGGCAGCGCTGGAGAGGAGGAAGGCTCTGGCAGCACTGGACGGAGGAGCTCTGGCGCCTCTGGACTGAGGGGCTCTGGCGCCTCTGGACTGAGGGGCGGAAGAGGCTCTGGCAGCGCCGGACAGGCGGGAGACTCCGGCAGCGCTGGAGAGGAGGAAGGCTCCGGCAGCGCTAGACAGGCGGGAGCACCTGAGGGATGAGACGGAGAGACAGCCTGGTGCGGGGGGCTGCCACCGGAGGGCTGGTGCGTGGAGGTGGTATTGGATAGACCGGACCGTGCAGGCGTACTGCAAATCAAATCAAATTTATTTATATAGCCCTTCGTACATCAGCTGATATCGCAAAGTGCTGTACTGGAGCTCTTGAGCACCGAGCCTGCCCAACCTTACCTGATTGAATGCTCCTGGTCGCCCTGCCAGTGCTGCGAGGTGGAATAGCCCGCACTGGGCTGTGCAGGCGAACCGGGGACACCATGCGTAAGGCTGGTGCCATGTACACCGGCCCAAGGAGACGCACTGGAGACCAGATGCGTAGAGCCGGCTTCATGGCACCTGGCTTGATGCCCACTCTAGCCCGGCCGATACGAGGAGCTGGTATGTACCGCACCGGGCTATGCACCCACACTGGGGACACCATGTGCTCCACAGCATAACACGGTGCCTGCCCGGTCTCTCTCTTCCTCCGGTAAGCACAGGAAGTTGGCGCAGGTCTCCTACCTGGCTTCGCCACACTTCCTGTGTGCCTCCACCCAAGACATTTTTGGGGCTGACTCTCGGGCTTCCATCCGCCGTGCTGCCTCCTCATACCAGCGCCTCTCCGCCTTCGCTGCCTCCAGCTCTTCTTTGGGGCGGCGATATTCTCCTGGCTGTGTCCAGGGTCCTTTACCGTCCAACTCGTCCTCCCATGTCCATTCCTCCTTGCGCTGCTCCTGCTGCCGCTGCCTGTCACCACGCTGCTTGGTCCTGTTGTGGTGGATGATTCTGTCACGATCGTCGTAAGAAACGGACCAAAGCACAGTGTGGTGTGAATGCATCATTTAATAGATGACGAAAAACACAAAATAAACTGTACAAAAACAATAAACAAATAACGACCGTGAAGCCATCATAAGAACTGTGCTGACACAAGCGACTAACATAGACAATCACCCACAAAGAAACAGTGAAACCCAGGCTACCTAAGTATGATTCTCAATCAGAGACAACTAATGACACCTGCCTCTGATTGAGAATCATACTAGGCCGAAACATAGTAATCCCCAAAATCATAGAAAAACAAGCATAGACTGCCCACCCCAAATCACGCACTGACCATACTAAATAATGACAAAACAAAGGTCAGAACGTAACACCTGCAGCAAAGCACCCCCCCAACATGATGCTGCCACCCCGTGCTTCACGGTTGGGATAGTGTTATTCGGCTTGCAAGCCTTCCCCTTTTCCTCCAAACATAATGATGGTCATTATGGCCAAACAGTTGTATTTTTGTTTCATCAGACCAGAGGACATTTCTACAAAAAGTAAAATCTTTGTTCCCATGTGCAGTTGCAAACCAAAGTCTTGGCTTTTTTTTATGGCGGTTTTGGAGCAGTGGCTTCTTCCTCGCTGAGTGGCCTTTTAGGTTATGTCGATATAGGACTTGTTTTACTGTGGATATAAATACTTTTGTACCTGTTTCCCCCAGAATCTTCACAAGGTCCCTTGCTGTTGTTCTGGGATTGATTTGCACTTTTTGCACAAAAGTACGTCCATCTCTAGGAGACAGAATGCGTCTACTTCCTGAGCGGTATGACGGCTGTGTGGTCCCATGGTGTTTATACTTGCGTACTATTGTTTGTACAGATGAATGTGGTACGTTCAGGCGTTTGGTAATTGCTCCGAAGAATGAACCAGACTTGTGGAGGTCTACAATTGTTTTCTGAGGGCTTGGCTGATTTATTTTAATTTCCCCAAGAAGTCAAGCAAAGAGGCACTGTCACGTCCTGACCTCAGTTCCTTTTTTATGTCTCTGTTTTAGTTTGGTCAGGGTGTGAGTTGGGGTGGGCATTCTATGTTGTGTATTCTAGGTTTGTATTTCTGTGTTTGGCCTGGTATGTGTAGTATGATCTAAAATAAAGACGTGCGACCACGAGGTTCTAGCTCCAGCCTGTTTATTAACCTAACCCTTGCATGTTCTACATAGGTACGGATGCCCCCAAGGGACATCCTACTACATCTTCCCCTCTCCCAGTATCTGAGAACTGTGGGAGGAACTTACCCACATATGTGGCCATGCCTAAGAAGGTCCTGACTTCAGCCACATTCTGGGGTCTGGGCTTATCTGTGATGGCGCTGATCTTCTCTGGGTCCGGCTCTATTCCAGCTGCACTGATTTTGTGTCCCAAGAACAAGACCTCTGATTGTGCAAAAGTGCATTTTTCATTGAGTGTCAGGCCAGTCTCTTGGAGTCGGGTCAGAACTGCTGTAACCTAACCCTTGCATGTCCTACATAGGTACGGATGCCCCCAAGGGACATCCTACTACAGTATGGTTCCCAATCAGAGGCAGCTGTCGATCGTTGTCTCTGATTGAGAACCATACTTAGGCAGCCTGTTTACCCACTATGGGTTGTGGGTAGTTATTTTCTGGTTAGTGTTTGTTGCACCTGTCAGAACTGTTTGTTTATCGTTTTGTTGTTTTTGTTTGTCTATTCATTCTGGATTAAAAGTATTATAGATACGTACTACGCTGCACTTTGATCCCCCTCTCCTTCCACCAACGAAAATCGTTACAGGCACTGAGTTGGAAGGTAGGCCTTGAAACACATCCACAGGTACACCTCCAATTGACTCAAATTATGTCAATTAACCTATTAGAAACTTCTAAAGCCATGCCATAATTTTCTGGAATTTTCCAAGCTGTTTAAAAGGCACAGTCAGTTTAGTGTATGTAAACTTCTGACCCACTGGAATTGTGATACAGTGAATTATAAGTGAAATAATCTGTCTGTAAACAATTGTTGGAAAAATTACTTGTGTCATGCACGAAGTGTAACTATAGTTGCCAAAACTATAGTTATACTACCATTCAACAGTTTGAGGTCACTTAGAAATGTCCTTGTTTTTCAAAAAACATACATGAAATGAGTTGCAAAATGAATAGGAAATATAGTCAAGATGTTGACAAGGTTATAAATAATAATTTTTAATTGTAATAATAATGGTGTCCTTCAAACTTTGCTTTCGCCAAAGAATCCTCCATTTGCAGCAATTCCAGCCTTACAGACCTTCGGCATTCTAGTCAATTTGTTGAGGTAATCTGAAGAGATTTCAGCCCATGCTTCCTGAAGCACCTCCCACTTTTTACGTACAATACTGTCAAACTGCTCCTAACACAGGTCAACAGGTCAATAGGGTTGAGATTAGAGGTCCAGGTGTCACGAATATTACCGACGTTGGCTCCCCTTCTGGTTCAGGTGGCGCTCGGCGGTCGTCGTCGCCGGTCTACTAGCTGCCACCGATCCTTTGTTCTGTGTTCGTTTGGTTTTGTCTAATTGGTTTCACCTGTTCCTTGTTTGGTTGTTAGGGTGGGGTTATTTAAGTTTGTTTAGCCCGCTTCTGTTTGTGCGGGCTTGTTCTACTGTATTTGTGAGAGGTGTTAGTGTTTTGTTGGGTTTTTTCGCTGTCCTGGTATTTTACCTAAGGGTACTATTTGTTTTAATAGTTACGCCTGTGTTGGGTATATACTATTTTGATTTTGGACATTAAAGCGTGTTTTTCCCGCATCCTTTGCTCTCTGCGCCTGACTCCACACACATTCACTCATTGTGCGTTACAGAAGCCCGCACCATCAGAGATGGAGTCAGCAGGAGCAGCGACCACCCCTCTCCCCACGATGGAGGAGAGAGTCCTTCATCACACGTCCATCCTCCATCGCATCGGATCAGCGATGGATCAAATGATGGAGAGGATGGATCGTTGGGAGAGGAGTGGTCTCCCTACTACCCCACCTACCCTCCCACCAGCAACTCTACCATCTCCCCCAGCGGAATCCGGTCCCAGCGCTCTGCGCATTACGCCTCCGAGGGAGTACGCTGGAGCAGCGGCGGGGTGCCAGGGATTCCTACTTCAATTAGACCTCTACCTGGCCACCGTTCGGCCGGCTCCCTCGGACGAGGAGAGCGAGTGTCCTCGTCTCTTGCCTTACGGGTAGAGCCCTGGAGTGGGCCAATGGTGTCTGGAACGGGCCCGACTCAGCGAGGGGCAACTACCCGGAGTTCACCCGCCATTTCCGGGCCGTGTTCGATCACCCTCCGGAGGGCCGAGCGGCGGGTGAGAGGTTGTTCCATATCAGGCAGGGGACGAGGAGCGCACAGGACTTCGCGCTGGATTTCCGGACCTTGGCCGCTGGAGCAGGGTGGAACGACATGGCCCTGATAGACCATTACAGGTGTAGCCTGAGAGAGGACGTCCGCAGGGAGCTGGCTTGTCGGGACACTACACTTAGCCTGGATGAAGTGATAGACTTGTCGATCCGGTTAGACCATCTGCTAGCTGCTCGCGGACATTCTGAAAGGGTCCTGTTAGTTCCACCTCCTGACCCTCCCGCTCCTATCCCGATGGAACTAGGAGGGGCCGCATCTAGGGAGATCGGAGGAGGAGGCACCTCTTGTACCAGTTGTGGCCGGAGAGGGCACACTTCAGGTTGGTGCTGGAGGAGTTCCTCTGGGAGTAGAGAGGGCAGGCAGAACACTCCTCGGTTACCCCAGGTGAGTCAGCACCACACTCTCCCAGAGTTTCCTGTTGGTCACATGTTTTTATTAATTTGTTTCCTTAAATTTTTTCCCTCTCTCCAGCATAAGGCGCTAGTCGATTCAGGCGCAGCTGGGAACTTTATAGATCGTGGACTCGCTCAGAGGTTGAGGATTCCGTTAGTAAAAGTAGACCCCCCTTTTCCCGTGCACTCTTTAGATAGTCGACCATTAGGGTCAGGGCTAGTCAGGGAGGCCACAATTCCTTTGGAGATGATTTCGCAGCGGAATCATAAGGAGAGGATTAGTATGTTCCTTATCGATTCACCTGCGTTTCTGGTGGTGCTGGGGATTCCCTGGCTGGCTATTCACAATCCAACGATTTCGTGGAAACAGGGAACTCTCCAGGGGTGGTCTGATGAGTGTTCAGGCAGGTGTGTAGGAGTTTCCATCGGTGCGACAACGGTGGAGAGTACAGACCAGGTTTCCACAGTGCGCATTCCCGCTGAGTATGCCGATTTGGCTATCGCTATCAGTAAAAAGAAAGCGACCCAATTACCACCCCATCGACAGGGGGATTGCGTGATAAACCTCCAGGTAAACGCTGCACTCCCCAGGAGTCATGTGTATCCTTTATCCCAGGAGGAGACGTTGGCTATGGAGACATGTCACGAAAGCTCTGGGACAGGGATACATTCGGCCCTCCATGTCACCCGTCTCCTCAAGTTTATTTTTTGTGAAGAAAAAGGATGGTGGTTTGCGTCCGTGTATTGATTATCGAGGTCTCAATTCCATCACGGTGGGTTTTAGTTAGCCACTACCTCTCATCGCTACGGCAGTGGAATCATTTCACGGAGCGCAGTTCTTCACAAAACTGGATCTCAGGAGTGCGTATAATCTGGTGCGTATTCGGGAGGGAGATGAGTGGAAAACCGCGTTTAGTACCACATCTGGCCATTATGAGTACCTCGTCATGCCGTACGGGTTAATGAATGCTTCAGCTATCTTTCAATCCTTCGTTGATGAGATTCTCAGAGACATGCACGGACAGGGTGTGGTGGTGTATATTGATGATATTTTGATCTACTCCACTACACGCACCGCGCATGTGTCTCTGGTGTGTAAGGTTCTTGGGCGACTGTTGGAGCATGACCTGTACGTGAAGGCGGAGAAATGTGAGTTTTCCAAATGAGCCGTTTCCTTCCTGGGTTATCGCATTTCCAGCATTTCCAGCTCAGGGGTGGTAGTGGAGGGTGACCGCGTCAAGGCCGTGCGTAATTGGCCTACTCCGACCACGGTAAAGGAGGTGCAGCGGTTCTTAGGGTTTGCCAATTACTACCGGAGGTTTATCCGGGGTTTTGGTCAGGTAGCAGCTCCTATTACCTCACTGCTGAAGGGGGAGCCGGTGCGTCTGCAGTGGTCAGCAGAGGCGGACGGAGCTTTCCGTAGGTTGAAGGCACTGTTCACTGAGGCGCCGGTGTTGGAGCATCCGGACCCTTCTTTGGCGTTCATAGTAGAGGTGGTCGCATCTGAGGCTGGGGTTGGAGCAGTGCTCTCACAGCGCTCGGGTACGCCACCGAAGCTTCGCCCCTGTGCTTTTTTTTCGAAGAAGCTCGGGCCAGCGGAGTGGAATTATGATGTGGGGGACAGGGAGTTGTTGGCTATGGTTAAGGCTCTGAAGGTATGGAGACACTGGCTTGAGGGGGCTAAGCACCCTTTCCTCATCTGGACTGACCACCGTAACCTGGAGTACATCCGATCAGCTAGGAGACTGAATCCTCGTCAGGCAAGGTGGGCCATGTATTTCACCAGATTTCGTTTTACAATCTCGTATCGACCAGGTTCCCTCAACACTAAGGCCGACGCGCTGTCCCGCCTCTATGACACTGAGGACCGGTCCATCGATCCTACTCCCATCATTCTGGCGGCTAAGCTGGTGGCACCAGAAGTATGGGAGGTGGACGCGGACATCGAGCGGGCGCAAAGGGAGGAACCTGCGCCTCCACAGTGTCCGGAGGGTCGTAGGTGCGCGCCGCTCGCTGTTCGTGATCAATTGATTCGATGGGCTCATAGTCTACCCTCATCGGGTCACCCGGGTATTTCGAGGACAGTGCGAAGTCTTAGGGGGAAGTACTGGTGGCCCACCTTGTTGAGGGATGTGCGATTCTATGTCTTCTCCTGTTCGGTGTGCGCCCAGAGTAAGGCTCCTAGGCACCTGCCACGAGGGAAGTTACAACCTCTCCCCATTCCACAACGGCCGTGGATCTATTGGTGGATTTTCTTACCGACCTTCCCCCCTCTCAGGGGAACACTACGATCCTGGTCGTTGTGGATCGGTTCTCAAAGTCCTGCCGTCTTATCCCGTTGCCCGGTCTCCCTACGGCCCTGCAGACTGCGGAGGCTCTTTTCACCCATGTATTCCGGCACTACGGGGTGCCCGAGGATATTGTTTCTGATAGGGGTCCCCAGTTTACCTCCAGTGTGTGGAAGGCATTTATAGAACGTCTGGGGGTCTCGGTCAGCCTGACCTCAGGGTATCACCCGGAGAGTAATGGGCAAGTGGAGAGAGTGAACCAGGAGGTGGGTAGGTTTCTGCGGTCATATTGCCGGGACCGGCCAGGGGAGTGGGCGAGATACATCCCTTGGGCAGAAATGGCCCAGAACTCACAAAGCCACTCCTCTACTAACATGTCACCATTTGAGTGTGTGTTAGGGTACCAGCCGGTCCTGGCACCATGGCATCAGAGCCAGACTGAGGCTCCTGCGGTGGAGGAGTGGGTGCAGCGCTCTAAGGAGAACTGGAGGGCCGTCCAGGAGTCATTACGCCAGGCGAGTGGACGGCAGAAGAAGAGCGCTGATCGTCACCGCAGTGAGGCCCCCGTGTTTGCACCGGGGGACAGGGTCTGGCTCTCGACCCGAAACCTGCCCCTCCGCTTGCCTTCCCGGAAGCTGGGTCCGCAGTGTGTAGGGCCATTTAAAGTCCTGAGGAGAATGAACAAGGTTTGTTATCGATTATTACTTCATTCGTATTATCGCATTAACCCCTCGTTTCATGTGTCTCTCCTCAGGCCGGTGGTAGCTGGTCCCATGCAGGAAGGTGAGGTTCTGGAGGTCCCTCCGCCCCCTCTGGACATCGAGGGGTCCCCGGCGTACACGATACGAGCTATTCTGGACTCAAGACGCCGGGTGAGGGGCCTGCAGTACCTCGTTGACTGGGAGGGGTACGGTCCGGAGGAGAGATGCTGGGTCCTGATGGGGAATATTCTGGATCCATCTATGTTGAGAGAGTTCCATCGCCTCCATCCGGATCGCCCTGCGCCTCGGCCCCCGGGTCGTCCCCGAGGCCGGCGTCGGCGCGCTGTGGGAGCTGCGCGTCGGGGGGGGGGGTACTGTCACGAATATTACCGACGTTGGCTCCCCTTCTGGTTCAGGTGGCGCTCGGCGGTAGTCGTCGCCGGTCTACTAGCTGCCACCGATCCTTTGTTCTGTGTTCGTTTGGTTTTGTCTAATTGGTTTCACCTGTTCCTTGTTTGGTTGTTAGGGTGGGGTTATTTAAGTTTGTTTAGCCCGCTTCTGCTTGTGCGGGCTTGTTCTACTGTATTTGTGAGAGGTGTTAGTGTTTTGTTGGGTTTTTTCGCTGTCCTGGTATTTTACCTAAGGGTACTATTTGTTTTAATAGTTACGCCTGTGTTGGGTATATACTATTTTGATTTTGGACATTAAAGCGTGTTTTTCCCGCATCCTTTGCTCTCTGCGCCTGACTCCACACACATTCACTCATTGTGCGTTACACCAGGTAGGGGCGAGGAGAGGGACGGAAGCTATACTGTTACACTGGCAATACTAAAGTGCCTATAAGAACATCCAATAGTTAAAGGTTAATGAAATACAAATGGTATAGAGGGAAATAGTCCTATAATTCCTATAATAACTACAACCTAAAACTTCTTACCTGGGAATATGGAACACTCATGTTAAAAGGAACCACCAGCTTTCATATGTTCTCATGTTCTGAGCAAGGAACTTAAATGTTAGCTTTCTTACATAGCACATATTGCACTTTCACTTTCTTCTCCAACACATTGTTTAAATCAAATTGAACATGTTTCATTATTTATTTGAGGCTAAATTGATTTTATTGATGTATTATATTAAGTTAAAGTAAATAAATAAAAATTGTCCGATTAATCGGCATCTGCTTTTTTGGTCCGCCAATAATCAGTATTGGTATCGGCGTTGAAAAATGATAATCGGTCGACCTCTAGTTGAGATCCGATGACTGTGCTGACCACTCCATTTTCAACAGAATACCAGCTGACTGCTTCCCTAAATAGCTATTGCATAGTTTGGAGCTGTGCTTTGGGTCATTGTCCTGTTGTAGGAGGAAATTGGCTCCAATTAAGTGCCATCCACAGGGTACGGCATGGCTTTGCAAAATGGAGTGATAGCCTTCCTTCTTCAAGATCCCTTTTACCCTGTACAAATCTCCAACTTTACCACCACCAAAGCACCCCCAGACTATTACTTTGCCTCCACCATGCTTGACAGATGGCGTCAAGCACTCCTCCAGCATCTTTAATTTTTTACGCGTCTCATGATTGTTCTTCTTTGTTATCCAAACAACTCAAACTTAGATTAGTCTGTCCATAACACTTTTTTCCAATCTACCTCGGCCCAGTGTCTGTGTTTTTTTGCCCATCTTAGCCTTTTCTTTGTATTGGCCAGTCTGAGATATGGCTTTGTATTTGCAACTCTGCCTAGAAGGCCAGCATCCCGGAGTCGCCTCTTCACTGTTGACGTTGAGACTGGTGTTTTGAGGGTACTATTTCATGAATCTGCCAGTTGAGGACTTGTGAGGCGTCTGTTTCTCAAACTAGACACTCTAATGTACTTGTCCTCTTGCTCAGTTGTGCACCGGGGCCTCCCAGTCCTCTTTCTATTCTGGTTAGAGCCGGTTTGCGCTGTTCTGTGAAGGGAGTAGTACACAGCGTTGTACGAGATCTTCAGTTTCTTGGCAATTTCTCACATGGAATAGCCTTAATTTCTCAGACAAGAATAGACTGACGAGTTTCAGAAGAAAGTACTTTGTTTCAGGTCATTTTGAGCCTGTAATCGAACCCACAAATGCTGACACTCCAGATACTCAACAAGTCTAAAGGCCAATGTTATTGCTTCTTTAATCAGAAAAACAGTTTTCAGATGTGTTAACATAATTGCGAAAGGGTTTTCTAATGATCAAATAGCCTTTTAAAATGATCAACTTGGATTAGCTAATACAACGTGCCATTGGAACACAGGACTGATGGTTGCTGAAAATGGGCCTCTGTACGCCTATGTAGATATTCCATGAAAAATCATTGTTTCCAGCTACAATAGTCATTAAAAACATTAACAATGTCTACACTGTATTTCTGATCCATTTGATGTTATTTTAATGGACAAAAAAAATGTTTTTCTTTAAAAAACAAGGACATTTCTAAGTGACACCAAACTTTTGAACGGTAGTGTATGTCGGAGTGGCATTGGACTAAAATACAGTGGCATAGTATAGAGTACAGTATATACATATGAGATGGGTGACGCAATATTTACAAACAATTAAAGTGACTAAGGTATCGTAGAATAGTATAGAGTACAGTTTACACATATGAGATGAGTAATGCAAGATACGGAGACATTATTAAAGTGCTTAGTGTTTCATTTCCTTAAAGTGGCCAGAGATTAGACATAATCTATGTCTATAGGCAGTAGCCTCTGATGTGCTGGAGATGGCTTTTTTACAGTCAGTGGTGTAGTCTAGAATACAATACAGTAAATACATATCAAATGGGTGATGCAATTTGTAAATACAATTTAAAAGTGACTAAGATACCGTAGAATAGTGTGGAGTGCAGTTTATACATATGAGATGAGTAATGCTAGATACAGAACCAGACCTGTAACTACTACTATAGTTGACCAGACCTGTAACTACTACGGAGACACTCTAGACCCAAACTGCTACAGACCTATATCTATCCTACCCTGCCTTTCTAAGGTCTTCGGAGGCCAAGTTAACAAACAGATTACGGACCATTTGGAATCCCACCGTACCTTCTCCGCTATGCAATCTGGTTTCAGAGCTGGTCATGGGTGCACGTCAGCCATGCGCAAGGTCCTAAACGATATCATAACCGCCATCGATAAGAGACATTATTGTGCAGCCAAACTCATCGACCTGGCCAAGGCTTTCGACTCTGTCAATCACAACATTCTTATTGGCAGACTCAACAGCCTTGGTTTCTCAAATGATTGCCTCGCCTGGTCCAACAAATGCTTCTCAGATAGACTTCAGTGTCTCAAATCGGAGGGCCTGTTGTCCGGACCTCTGGCAGTCTCTATGAGGGTGCAACAGGGTTTAATTCTTGGGCCGACTCTCTTCTCTGTATTCATCAATGATGTCGCTCTTGCTGCTGGTGATTCTTTGATCCACCTCTACGCAGACAACACCATTCTGTATACTTCTGGCCCTTCTTTGGACACCGTGTTAACAAACCTCCAGACGAGCTTCAATGCCATACAACTCTCCTTCTGTGGCTTCCAACTGCTCTTAAATGCAAGTAAAACTAAATGCATGCTCTTCAACCCATCGCTGCCCGCACCTGCCCGCCCGTCCAGCATCACCACTCTGGACGGATTTGACTTAGAATATGTGGACAACTACAAATACCTAGGTGTCTGGTTAGACTGTAAACTCTCCTTCCAGACTCACATTAAACATCTCCAATCCAAAATCTAGAATTGGCTTCCTATTTTTCAACCAAGCATCCTTCACCCATGCTGCCAATCATACCCTCGTAAAACTGACCATCCTAACGATCCTCAACTTTGGAGATGTCATTTACAAAATAGCCTACAACACCCTACTCAGCAAATTGGATGCAGTCTATCACAGTGACATCCGTTTTGTCACCAAAGCCCCATATACTACCAACCACTATGACCTGTATGCTCTCGTTGGCTGGCCCTCGCTTCATACTCATCGCCAAACCCACTGGCTCCAGGCAATCTACAAGTCTCTGCTAGGTAAAGCCCAGCCTTATCTCAGCTCACTGGTCACCATAGCAGCACCCACACGTAGCACGCGCTGCAGTAGGTATATCTCACTGGTCACCCCCAAAGCTAATTCTTCCTTTGGCCGCCTCACCTTCCAGTTCTCTGCTGCCAATGGTTGCAACAAACTGCAAAAATCCCATCTATCCACGGTTTCTGGTCGGGTGGGTTTTAATAGTCACAGTGGGTACAACATCTCCTATGCACTTTCTGATAACTTCATTCACAGTATCGGTATATGCGTCAATATTATTTTCTGAAGTTACTCTGAACATATCCCAGTTCGCGTGATCAAAACAATCTTGAAGCGTGGATTCCGATTGGTCAGAACAGTGTTGAATAGTCCTCACCACGGGTGCTTCCTGTTTGAGTTTCTGCCTATAGGAGGGGAGGAGCAAGATGGAATCGTGGTTCGATTTGCCGAATGGAGGGCGAGAGAGGGCCTTATATGCATTCTGGAAGGTAGTTTAGTAAATGGTCAAGGGTTTCAGCAGTGTGAGTACAGCAAGGGGGCTAAGCTGCCTGCCATCCAGGAACTCTACATTAGGCGGTGTCAGAGGAAGTCCCTAAAAATTGTCAAAGACCCCAGCCATCCCAGTCATAGACTGTTCTCTCTACTACCGCATGGCAAGCGGTACCGAAGTGCCAAGTCTAGGACAAAAAGGCTTCTCAACAGTTTTTACCCCCAAGCCATAAGACTCCTGAACAGGTAATCAAATGGCTACCCGGACTATTTGCATTGTGTGCCCCCACCAACCCCTCTTTTATGCTGCTGCTACTCTCTGTTTATTATATATGCACAGTCACTTTAACTATACATTCATGTACATATGTAACAGTATAACTGTAGTCCGTCCCCTCGCCCATACCCGGGCTCGAATCAGGGACCCTCTAAACACATCAACAATTGACACCCATGAAGCCTTCGTTACCCATCGCTCCACAAATGCCACAGCCCTTGCAGAGCAAGGGGAACCACTACTTCAAGGTCTCAGAGCAAGTGACGTCACCAATTGAAACACCATTAGCGCGCACCACCGCTAACTAGCTAGCCATTTCACATCGGTTACACTCACCCCCCTTTTGACCTCCTCCTTTTCTGCAGCAACCAGTGATCCGGGTCAACAGCATCAATGTAACAGTATAACTTTAGTAGGTCCCCTAGCCCATACCCGGGCTCAAACCAGGGACCCTCTGCACACCTCAACAACTGACACCCACGAAGCATCGTTACCAATCGCTCCACAAAAGCCACTACTTCAAGGTCTCAGAGCAAGTGATGTCACCGATTGAAACGCTATTAGTGCACACCACCGCTGACTAGCTAGCCATTCATTTTGAATATAATCCACGTAATAATTCAAATTTCCTGTTGCTGCAGGATTATTTTCCTGCTGTAGCAAACTGGCAAAAATTCTAATAAAATCTAATTGTATTTGTTACATCCTTAGTAAACAACAGGTGTAGACTAACAGTGAAATGTTAACTTACGGGCCCTTCTCAACAATACGTAGAGAAAAATAACATTAAAAATAACAATAACTTGGCTATATACACTATATACTGTAACCATTTAGCAGACTTTTGGCTTGAGGGTAGAGGCTGTTCAGGGTCATGTTGGTTTCACACTTGGTGCATCGGATTGAACAGTCTATAACTGATCCCACTTCTGCATAAAGTTTGAAAGACATTCAAGTCACACTTATAATGAAATTACTGGTGCCAAAAATAGGGTCTGAAGTGCTAAACTGCTCTCATCAAATCTCATTATCTTATCGCTACTGATTTATTGCAGGAATTTAGCACTATTTGAATGATAAATTCTTACACCTTGCATATTAAATATCATGTGCTGCTAAAACAATGTTTTCACATTGTAATAACATTAGCACATAATAGCAGGGCCACACAATTGGGCTTTTGTACGTACATAACCTAAAATAATATTTTCCCTATATCCTTGTATCACAAGTTTTCTTTCCCATCGTTCTTTGTGTAGTTTATCTTGTAATTTAAATAGATGGGCTGCTTGGGTATTTAGATACCTAAAGGGGTTGGAAAAGACTCACACCTGAATACATAAAAGATGCTGCTACCACAGAAGCAGTGCTCTACATCAACTGTCAGCATGCAGAGTATGGCTCACTACAACACAATACAGTGGTGTTGTTATCATCCTCGGTGCTACACTGTGCATGTGTAGTAATAGTATTATTACAGTAGTATTTAGTTGACAGACAGTTAAGCTAGGACCAATTATGAGTGTAATAAAAACAGTATATGGGTGTTGTTCATGCCACTGTTTTCTGCAGTATTTCAACTTGGCTCATACATGCATGAGGCTGGTTAGACTCGGAGGTTGTATTATTTAATAACATCCCACACAGTCAACAAGGGCATGCAATTACATTTTAGTCATATAACAGGCACTCTTATCCAGTGCAACTTACAGGAGCAATTATGGTTAAGTGCCTTGCTCAAGGAGAAATATTTTGACCTACTTGGCTCTGGGATTTAAACCAGCAACCTTTCGGTCACTGGCGCAAAGCTCTTAACCTCTAGGCTACCTGCCGCCTGTCTCAGCTCTTGTCTTTGTTCCTCTGCTCCTCCTCTCTCCTGCAGTGTAAAGTGAGATCTTTCTACTGGAGATAAAAGGAGAAGCTGTCTATTTATGGTCTAACTGCTTCCTCTGGCTCGTGTATTAAAGAGGAGATTGATTCTAAACAGTGTGTGAGCCAGGAGCGCCAGAGTTGGGAACAATGCTTTTATCTTACCTGTGAATGAGAGGAGCTGTGCTCACACATACACACAGCGCCTACACGTGCAACGCCCCTCACGCACTCACACATACATACACATAGTTACACACCTCTGAAATAGACATTCTATGCAACCCACTGAGGGATGAGCAATGCCCAGAACTAACTAAGGAAATACCATCAAATACAATGCTATCCCTTAAAAAACATTATGGTCACGCTTACAAATACTAAGGTGAGATATGAAGGATAAGTATGCAAAGTTATTAATAAAGAGTTAAGCCTCACACATTATCATCATAAACCCATTGTGGGGTACAGAACCTTAGGCACCTTTGAGAACTGGGGTTCCTCATTAGGACATGGTGAATATGAATGTCCTTTGGCTTCTCTTCTCTTCTCATGTACGAATTGCAAAAATCGCTGAAGTTGGAGACTTTATCTCCCTCACCAACTTCAAACATCTGCTATCTGAGCAGCTAACCGATCGCTGCAGCTGTACATAGTCTTATCGGTAAATAGCCCACCCAATTTTACCTACCTCATCCCCATACTGTTTTTATTTATTTACTTTTCTGCTCTTTTGCACACCAATATCTCTACCTGTACATGGCCATCTGATCATTTATCACTCCAGTGTTAATCTGCAAAATTGTAAATATTTGCCTACCTCCTCATGCCTTTTGCACACAATGTATATAGACTCTTTTTTTCTCTACTGTGTTATTGACTTGTTTATTGTTTACTCCATGTGTAACTCTGTTGTCTGTTCACACTGCTATGCTTTATCTTGGCCAGGTCGCAGTTGCAAATGAGAACTTGTTCTCAACTAGCCTACCTGGTTAAATAAAGGTGAAATAAAAATAAATTAATTTAAAAAATCATAATAAGGGAGATATGCGGTATAGGAGATGCACATTACATATTGGTCTCACTGGATGGATATGTATAGACACTTCCTCTAGATGAGGTGATGCCCTCATCAGAAGGACACACACAAGAGACCTAGGCTACATTTGTAATCATTCTCCCTTCCATCTGTCATCACTCTTCAGGGACTTCACTGGCACTCTGATGACAGTCCCGGCCTTAGGATGCTACAGTAGCTATAGGAGGACGGGCTCATTGTAGTGGCTGGAACGGAGTTAATGGAACTGAGTCAAACACATGGTTTCAATTATATGTTTGAAGTGTTTGGTACTGTTTCAATTATTTAATTCCAGCCATTATAATGAGCCCATCCTCCCACCAGCCTCCTCTGCCGTACACCCCTAAAGTGAAAACCAACTACAAAGGCGCTGAGAATATCGCTCATCTGCAATTCCTGCCTTTCCATAATGATTTCTGTTAAAGAAAAAAAAGATAGGAAGAGATGAGTGAATGGGAACACGTTACATGTGGGTGAAATCTTTCCTTCCCTATTGAGTGAACAAAAAAACATCGCTTAATTTATGTCCAGTATGTTCAGAGAAACAATATACAGCTTGGAAGCAAATTCTAATGAGCTATCCTCAATTCCATTTAATAGACTGTGGGGATTATAAATGGGGGTGATGGATAGAGAGAATAATAGTCAAAGAGTAATAGAGTGCATATTTTATTTTTTACGCCAATAGACCTATATGCAATGGCATGCAATGACATTGAGGACTAGTCTACTAATAAACATAATGATATGACAAATAATATCAGAATTTTTCAGGCCCTTAGGAGAATTGTTTTGGGAAACATCACTCTGAAGAGATTGTCAAACAGTTGATAGACCTAGTTATAATATGCATTACCATATCCTTATAACACCAAGTAAACTGTCCTAAAGAAAGATCACTTTAAACACAACCGTCTATCTGACCACCAATTCAATCTAAATCCTGCGACTGGAGATTCGCCAAAGGAATTCTAATTGGTTCAGAACAAAAAAGACAAATACAATTTTATGTCTGAGTTCATCTCAGAGATTCTGTGAAGCCATAAAACACCCACACATGGTGAGACCATGCGGAACTCTGTATAAGTTACTCTCATTAACTCTCTGGTGCAAAGACATTCAAGTGTTCAACCTCTCAACACAACCTACTGTACTGTTAAAATCTAAGTAAAAGTATAAATTACTAGCCTAAATATGTGTCAAGATAGTCAGATACACTACATGACCAAAAGTATGTGGACACCTGCTCGTCAAACATCTCATTCCAAAATCATGGGCATTAATAAGGAGTTGGTCCCCCCTTTGCTGCTATACCAGCCTCCTCTCTGTTGGGAAGGACTTCCACTAGATGTTGTAACATTGCTGCGGGGACTTGCTTCCATTCAGCCTCAAGAACATTAGTGAGGTCGGGCACTGATGTTGGCCTGGCTCACAGTCAGCATTCCAATTCATCCAAAAGGTGTTTGATGGGGTTGAGGTCAGGGCTCTGTGCAGAGTCAGTCAATCTCAACAAACCATTTCTGTATGGACTTTGCTTTGTGCACGGGAGAATTGTCATGCTGAAACAGGAAAGGACCTTCCCCAAACTGTTGCCACAAAGTTGGAAGCACAAAATTGTCTAGAATGTTAGAATGAGGAGGCTGCTATAGCATTATAATTTCCCTTCACTGGAACTAAGGGGCCTAGCCTGAACCATGAAAAACAGCCCCAGAGCATTATTCCTCCTCCGCCAAACTATAGAGTTGACACTATGCATTGGGGCAGGTAGCGTTCTCCTTGCATTCGCCAAACTCAGATTTGTCCTTTAGATTGCAAGATGGTGAAGCGTGATACATCACTCCAGAGAACGCATTTCAACTGCTCCAGAGTCCAATGGCGGCGAACTTTACACCACTCTAGCTGACGCTTGGTATTGGATATGGTGATCTTAGGCTTGTTTGCTGCTGCTCTGCCACGGAAATCAATTTCATTAAGCTCCCGACAAACAGTTATTGTGCTGACAAACAGTTAGTGTGCTGAAGCTGCATCCAAAGGTAGTTTGGAACTTGGCAGTGAGTGTTTTTTTTAAGCATTATGCATGTGCATCAGCACTCGGTCGGGTTCTGTGAGCTTGTGTGGCCTACCACTTCGCTGTTGCTCCTAGAAGTTTTCACTTCACAATAACAGCACTTACAGTTGACCAGGGCAGAAATTTGACGAACTGACTTGTTGAAAAGGAGGCATCCTATTTACTGCCAATGTTTGTCTATGGAAATTGCATAGCTGTGTGCTCGATGTTATATACCTGTCAGCAACGGGTGTGGCTAAAATAGCCGAGTAAAATAGCCGAGTCTACTAATTTGAAGCGGTTTTCACATACTTTTGGTGATGTGGTGTACATTGTAGGTCCCTCGCTCTGCGTAAGAAGCGATGCACAGTGATAGAATAATGACATCGCAAATTCATAAAATGCCTCTCCCTGTTTGAATTCATGACCTAACGCTTGTCAGAAAGAAAAGAACCACTGTTTTTGGAATATAATGAAAAAAGCTTACACAGTCTATGAATATTTTAAAGAGTTGGGTGGTGACATGTGAGACAAATTTGCCGACGGCATTCCTATTGGTTTAGTGGGAACGTGATGACACAGGAGTTCGGCATAATACTTTAAAAAGGTTCGCTGTCAGTGGTGAGCCACTGTGAAAAAGACGACCGTTAACTCCTGATAGGCGAACTCAAGCGTTGGAAACCGAGAGCAACCTCGAGATTACTACTGAACATCATGAGTGAGGTAGGATACTGTATTTTCTTTATGAAAGAAATGAGAATGGGGAAGTATTTACACACGGGCGCAGCTCTTGTATGAATAGCCTAGTTCTGAATAAATGGCGATACCCATCTTTTAATAATCCTCATGGTCCATAACCGACGGACTGCTACCAGCTACCAAATGATGTGATTTATTTACCTTGAATTTAATGTGATGTATTTATCTTTAATCCACTGATGCTGTGAACAGACATGATTCACGTTTGCAGTTGGATGCTGCAGCATCAAAGTGCCGCGCCGCAACGCTCAGTTTGTTCGGAACTCCGCGGGCGCATCTATACTGTACTACCCTCAACTCATCCCACCTGCGGGTTAAACGGGTTTACGGTGGACTAAACAATGTAAGCCTACCCTTCATTCATGGGCACTGAGTTGCAATATGACCACGAAACTCTTGTTAATGCCTTTACAATATATAAATTCGAAGCGTACTTGTTTTTCGATGACATGCGGCATATAAACTGGAACTGTACCAATTGGAACAGGTTTTAAGTAATTGTTGTATGGCCAGGTGAATTCCGGGTGCCTAGTGTATAGTAATTAATTTCCAATCTTAGGCTAATGAGTGTATTGAGAATATCACAGATCAATATGTCTTATGAAGATGAACTTTTATTTAGAGACAATGTCAAGGATCCCTCACCATGAATTGCAATGGCCAATATACTATAGCCTTCTGTAAACATTTCTTAACGATTTCCTCGAGGAACAAATAACTGCCATGAATATGTTTCTTATCATTCATTCGACAACGAAGGATGTTTTCATCTCAATTCATATAAACTACTGTACCTCTGGCAGTCTATATGTTAGGTGGTTGGTGAGATTGGTTATTGGCTACTATACCCTCAATATAGCTGTAACCAGCACGGTCCTAGGCAACAAGAGCACAACCAACCTCACAGGGGTTTACAGCTTGGAATGGAAAACTGCTGTTAGGTTTTCCCACAGCTAACTGGCCTCTGATCCTTAGTCACAGATGTTCCAGCTTGATTCCTTTCAAAGTGGTTGGAGGGGGATATTAATAGCATCTTTTTTCAGCCAGAGCAAGAACATTTTATCTGGCAGGGTCTCTCTCAAAAGTTCATTATTGAATATTCGCACATTGGTGGAGGTCATAAATCCCTTTTGCAGCTATGGTGTTAATAGCGTGCCTATATGTGACAATGCCATAAACTGTAGTGTTAATCGAGTTTCATAATGTCATAAACTGTAGTGTTAATCGAGTTTCATAATGTCATAAACTGTAGTGTTAATCGAGTTTCATAACGTCATAAACTTTAGTGTTAATCGAGTTTCATAACGTCATAAACTGTAGTGTTAATCGAGTTTCATAATGTCATAAACTGTAGTGTTAATCGAGTTTCATAATGTCATAAACTGTAGTGTTAATCGAGTTTCATAACGTCATAAACTTTAGTGTTAATCGAGTTTCATAACGTCATAAACTTTAGTGTTAATCGAGTTTCATAACGCCATAAACTGTAGTGTTAATCGAGTTTCATAATGTCATAAACTGTAGTGTTAATCGAGTTTCATAACGCCATAAACTGTAGTGTTAATCGAGTTTCATAATGCCATAAACTGTAGTGTTAATCGAGTTTCATAATGCCATAAACTTTAGTGTTAATCGAGTTTCATAATGCCCTAAACTGTAGTGTTAATCGAGTTTCATAATGTCATAAACTGTAGTGTTAATCGAGTTTCATAATGTCATAAACTTTAGTGTTAATCGAGTTTCATAATGTCATAAACTTTAGTGTTAATCGAGTTTCATAATGCCATAAACTGTAGTGTTAATCGAGTTTCATCACGCCATAAACTGTAGTGTTAATCGAGTTTCATAACACCATAAACTGTAGTGTTAATCGAGTTTCATAACGTCATAAATTTTAGTGTTAATCGAGTTTCATAATGTCATAAACTGTAGTGTTAATCGAGTTTCATAATGCCATAAACTGTAGTGTTAATCGAGTTTCATAATGCCATAAACTTTAGTGTTAATCGAGTTTCATAATGCCATAAACTGTAGTGTTAATCGAGTTTCATAATGTCATAAACTGTAGTGTTAATCGAGTTTCATAACGCCATAAACTGTAGTGTTAATCGAGTTTCATAATGCCCTAAACTGTAGTGTTAATCGAGTTTCATAATGCCCTAAACTGTAGTGTTAATCGAGTTTCATAATGTCATAAACTTTAGTGTTAATCGAGTTTCATAATGTCATAAACTTTAGTGTTAATCGAGTTTCATAATGCCATAAACTGTAGTGTTAATCGAGTTTCATCACGCCATAAACTGTAGTGTTAATCGAGTTTCATAACACCATAAACTGTAGTGTTAATCGAGTTTCATAACGTCATAAATTTTAGTGTTAATCGAGTTTCATAATGTCATAAACTTTAGTGTTAATCGAGTTTCATCACGCCATAAACTGTAGTGTTAATCGAGTTTCATAACGTCATAAACTGTAGTGTTAATCAAGTTTCATAACGTCATAAACTTTGCCACTGTGTCACATTACAATTTTGAAGGTCCAATGCAGCCGTTTCATCTCAGTATCAAATGATTCCCTGGTAACAGTTAAGTACCTTACTGTTTTCAATCAAAATGGTCAGTAGTGCTGAGCATTAGTGCTTTCTGAGGTCGGTTCAGTTTTAGTTGTAATATGAAAAAATTATTAAGGTCTTTTATTTCGGTCTTATATTTTATATATTTTTTTTTACCTTAAAGGTATTATGAAATATAGCTTTTTTTTAAAGTAAGCATTCACTTGTCAAAACATTGAAAATATTCCATTGTCTTTGTTAGGGCCACATTGGGTAGACATCAATAGAAAAATAGGAAATTACTATGAAATAATTAAATATTTCATTTGTGTATATTACTAAATCTCATCTCTGCTCAGGCAGTAGCAGTTTGCCAGCCAAACCATCTACAGTATGTGCTCCACATACTGTAATGTCTTTAGTCATCCTATTTAGCCAGTCTGCCTAAGTAGCCCATGTTGCAGAGCTGTCTGACAAAATCATTTGACTAGTTATTCAAAGTAGATATGGCATACTTTCACAAACTGTCTCTGTCCATCTCATTGTTGTGTTGTGTACATTCCACTCTCATGCGGTGTGTGTGTCTAACGTAACTATCAGGCGTAAAAGTGTGTCCGTCCACAGATCTGTATATAATGATGAGATGCTCATGTCTCCACCCTAACAATGGGAGTCGTTGTCCCAAAGGCAGGAAGACAAGCGACAAGTTTATATCCAAAATAAGCCCATAGAAACACATTGGGCTTATTTTGGACACACTTTGGTGAGAATCAAAGCTTTCGCTTTGCCTTTTCCTCTCTGATCCATCTCCGTCCGAGACTGAAAACTGGCGAAATGGGTTATGGGATTGTAGTTAAGTACCACTTTTCTGAGCTGAACTAGGTTGAATATGTGTTTAATGAATACAACTCCCTTCAACCCAGAGTCCCACACAGTTCTTGCCTTGATTTCTGAAATGATGATCTGAAACTGCATGCTGGGCTCACAAAAAAAAATGTAATTCAAGTAATTTAACCGATGTAGGTCAATTAGTTGTTTAATAACAGAAGAAACACTAAAATGTTGGTTAATCTCTCAGCACTAATGGTAAAAAATAAACAAAAATAGCTTCTTAGCAAGAACAATTTCTCAAGCAAGAATTTTGCTAGGGCTGTCTGGGAGTGGTCTGAACAGGGAAATGAAAATTGAAAACTAGCTGTTATTAGCAGAGAGATTTGGAACTCTCTTTCTTATTGGTCTATTAACTAATTTACTCCTTGGTGATGTCAAAACTCCATCCCACCAAAACAGGCTGAAAGCAGCTCTTCCACTAAAAGGTAATTATCATAGTTTTCACAATTTCACAGTATTATTCTAATCTCATAGTCTGTAAATATATATAAAACACAGGGAAATCACATTTTTGACTGCACTGGCCTTTAAGTAATTTGACTGACAGCTTGCAATACACATATTT
Source organism: Oncorhynchus masou masou (assembly GCF_036934945.1). Classification (NCBI taxonomy): domain Eukaryota; kingdom Metazoa; phylum Chordata; class Actinopteri; order Salmoniformes; family Salmonidae; genus Oncorhynchus; species Oncorhynchus masou. The sequence continues at coordinate 71,596,721 of NC_088224.1, read as the reverse complement.
AGGGGCTAAAGTATTCTGAATTGTCACCATATTGTCTGTGAAGTCAAAGATGTTCAGCTCTCAATTCTGCTGAGAAGTCAGTCACACTTGTGGAAAGATTAATGAAGGCTTTTCTGCCACCCAGGGAATTAACAGGCTTAGTGCTCTTACTGTGACATTCTGTCTTCAGAACATGGGTGACAAGTTAGCAGACAAACCACTTGAGTTTACTCACACATTTAGGCTGGTACACTATATATGCAAAAGTATGTGGACACCCCTTCATATGAGTGGATTCGGCTATTTCAGCCACACCCGTTGCCGACAGGTGTATCAAATCGAGCACACAGCCATGCAATCTCCATAGACAAACATTGGCTGTAGAATGGCCTTACAGAAGAGCTCAGTGACTTTCAACGTGGCACTGTCATAGGATGCCACCTTTCCAACAAGTCAGTTTGTCAAATTTCTGCCCTGCTAGAGCCGCCCCGGTCAACTGCAAGTGCGGTTATTGTGAAGTGGAAATGTCTAGGAGCAACAAGTGCTCAGCTGCAAAGTGGTAGGCCACACAAGCTCACAGAACAGGACCGCGAATGCTGAAGTGCGTAGCTCATTAAAAAAATTCTGTCCTTGGTTGCAACACTCACTACTGAGTTCCAAACTGCCTCTGGAAGCAACGTCAGTATAAGAACTGTTTGTCAGGAGCTTCATTAAATGGGTTTTCATGGCAGAGCAGCCGCACACAAGCCTAAGATCACCATGCACAATGCTAAGCATCAGCTGGAGTGGTGTTAAGCTCGCCGCCATTGGACTCTGGAGCAGTGGAAATGCATTCTCTGGCGTGATGAATCATGCTTCACCATCTGGCAATCCGACTGACAAATCCAGGTTTGGTGGATGCCAGGAGAATGCTACATGCCCCAATGCATATTGCGAACTATAGTGCGGAATAATGGTCTGGGGCTGTTTTTCATGGTTCAAGCTGGCCCCTAAGTTCCATTGAAGGAAACTAAGAGGCATGAATTGGAACGCCGACTGCAAGCCAGGCCTAATCGCCCAACATCAGTGCCCAACCTCACTAAGGCTCTTATGCAAGTCCCTGCAGCCATGTTCCAACATTTAGTGGAAAGCCTTCCCAGAAGAGTGGAAGTTGTTATAGCAGCAAAGGGAGGACCAACTCCATATTAATGCCCATGATTTTGGAATGAGATGTTCAACGAGCAGGTTTCAACTTATTTTTGGTCATGTAGTGTAGCACACAGACTCTGAGGTAGACTGAAGTGAGGATGAGACTGTCACTTTGAGGATATTTTGTGCTGAAAATACCATCGGAGTTGTGGAAGAAACCTGCTGGGCATGTGTGCGCGCCTGTGTCCACCCGTGTGTGTGCGCCTGTGTCCGCCCGTGTGTGTGTGTGCCCGCGTGTGTGTGTGTTGAGGTTGCCTGAGAGCACTGCGGTCCCTGAGGATCTGCATCAGCAGCAGACTGTTAACCTCGCGAGACACTGTGGATCCTCTCTTAAGACACAGGCAAGGGAGGCTTACAGCCTAACAATTCCCTGGGACAGGAAGCTGCTCCAAGTTAATGCAAGAACCAACAGAGGTTTTTCAAATACATATTTATTTACAGTCTGGTGCTCTTCATTTCTCATTTCTTATTGTTAGTGTTACATGCCTCAGACTGAGACGTGGTCAGCAGATGATAAACCTGGATTTGGGTAAAATGATGAGACGGAGAAACGTTAGTACTGTTCAGTAGTGGGCATTCTCCAAGATTTATTCAAATATTGTTAATCATTTTTGTTGTCAAAATCAATTATCCATTACAACTCTATTGTAGTATTACATCTGCACATTTCATATTATAGTATCAAAAATAACAGTTCTCAGGTTCAAAAACGATCACCATACATCTATGTACACATTCACATTATATATAACTCAATGTACTATCACTGTCAATTTCGAAAATATTTAAATTACTGGATGCCTCTGCTAAACAATGCTACAACCATTACATTATAAACCACAAACATGTAAGCTAACATTGAATGAAACCTATAGTTAGCAAACGCACTTTTGTACATTGCGCGTGTAATATACAATTTACCTTATTTTAGCGCCCAAAAAACGTAATACTTCCATGTCAACTTTAATATGAATCCCATTGTAAAGCACAATTTCTCCTCTTTCCAGCAAAATAAATGATGAGACCTTCATGCTGCCAGTCTCTGCATGATTGAAGAAGGCAATGAGTTCTGTCGGGTCTTTTTAAAAATGGCGGGTGGGGAAGCAAAACCTACTGCGTGATCGGGAAAGGTTGAGAAGTCGTGTGGGGAAATGGCTTTTTTCACCCGATCTGTCCAATTTATCACCTCTAAAATGTAAATTAAACACTATAAATAGTTTATATAATTTGAAGGTTTGTGTCGAATTTGAATCGGGTTTTAGGGCAACGCTAAAGTTATCTTCATAAGTAAACAGCGGCTGTCGCGGCTTTTGAGAGTCATGATGGCTTGCTGTGATGACGCAACAAAAATTAATGCATTCAGTTGTTCAATTGACTAGGTATCCCCCTTACCCTGTCCGTGTTCCTTTCTTGTTTTAATCTACAAGAGAAACGCTACACCTGGTGGAGAGAGGCTGAATTATTTTTATTATGTGTGCTTTACGTTACATCATGACACGTCACAATTTATCGTACAACGTCAGAGGGGTCCACTTTTTCAATTTTTCTCTAATACTATCGTCCCATTACCATGTCAATCAACGCTTGAATAGAAACGTAGTTCACACCCCAGTTTTTGATGCCAACACAGTCGCTACAGTCCCATTAGTTTTCATTGCAGACTCATTTGAATACCAGGCTTGAGCAAATTTCTACGGAATGGGTTAGTCAACAGTAGCCTAAATTTGGTTAGCATCAAGCTAGCAAACTGTCAAACGCTATTTTCGGTTAAAACTCCCTTCAATTGCCTTCAAACATCACCAAACCCATAGACTATGCAGTTAAACATGTTACCTCAATATTTTGAGTCATATTGCACTTTTGCTCATTACATACTTGAATTAACAGGGTAAAATCATGAAACATTTGTAGTGTTCAGTAGTAGGCAAGTCCTCACAATCTCACTAACGCTCCCCATTGGCATCACAGCTCGCCCTCGCGGCAGTAATCATATACATTACTTTAAGTGCAAATACCTGGGAGGACTAGAAAATTATACAAATGATTGGCCCCATAAAATAACAAATGAAATAAAACATAAAAAATATGACCATACATATTTGTGTGTCACATTAGCTTGGCCTCAAAAGGTAGATTTGGAAAGGAAAGGAATTTGCAATGGAATTTGCCTCATTGTGTTTAGGCTACAGCTGTTTATCCAGCATTGTTCATCCCAATGAAAATGAAATGTGTATATTACACAACAGGAATTATAACAGGTCTTGAATTATTGAACACTTGCCAGCCCTGACCTAAGGGAAATGAAACGTCCTTTGTAAGATATGCAAGGCAAACTGAGTCTCCCATTTGTAGCTGATTCAGAGAAGTGTAATTTCGGTGAGGATACGTCCAGTATGGTTGGTGTACAGAATTCAAAGAGGTTTTTCTGTTTAGTACATGTGTTTTTCAGGCCCATGCAGAGCAGAGTTGTTCTCAATCAAAGTCGGCTGCCTCTCCCCCACTAAGCTTGACATGAAGCCAGTAATTGATGCACAGTAGCCAGCACGTTCTGGATTGAATACCCTAGCTCTGGTCAGCAATGCAGCATTCTGCTCTCTCCCCCTCCTCTCCCATCGTCCACACGTACTTCCTCTCAGCACATTGTAGAAGTGCACAACTCTGGGCTATTATTTTGACAGCCAATGAAAGGCTGTCAGAAAATATATTTCTTAGCCAGGCTTTTAGTCTAATGAATCTACTTTTCAGGATTTAAACATTCAGCTGAATAACCTGAATGTCAAAAGCTTTAGACTAATGAAATAATGAAAAGATAAGCTGGGCTGAACTAGCATTGTTTGGAAATGCAGATAGCTACTTTCCCGATACTCCGTCTTTCCATGACCTAAAGCAGGGCTCTCAAACCCTGTTCCTGGATAGCTACCCTTCTGTAGGTTTTCAATCCAACCCCAGTTGTAACTAATCTGATTCAGTTTATCAACCTGCTAATTATTAGCATCAGGTACGCTAGGCTAGGGTTGGAGCGAAAACCTACAGGACGGTAGCTCTTCAGGAACAGGGTTGATATCCTGACCTAGAGTAGAGACTGTGTATTGTAAATTACTGACACTAAAACCCTTTATGGCTGTGTTGGTTGATGTACACTTCTCCACTCCACGTCCCAAAGCCTTAAACAGAGGCTTGTGTAGCCATATGCTGGAATTTGAGGATGGCCCTGCATCTTGTGTACCACGTAGCCACACCCAAGCAATTGGCCAATCAATCATGCCTGTACATGCTATAAGACCTGTTGTGGCCCCTGTTTTATGATGGAGATAGATACCACCTTCTCCTCGTTGGTGTGTAATGAGAAAGTGAGAAAGCTCTTTTAGAAAAATCAAACATTAGTCCAGGGAAGAAACTCTTTACTAGACTAATTTTCTGTCCTTTTTTAATCACATTAAGACATCAATGCACACTTGCCTGTAATACAATATTATTGCAACATGTACAGTGGCACGATGAAGCATCTTACTGTCAAATCAGCAGTGTCAGTGGTCATGGATTTTATCCAACTAATTTCATATTCGGAACACAGCATTCAAATGAACTGTAGGATATTCTTGGATCTTATTCATCTTACGTCAGCACCTCCACGCCACATCTTCGTATATACTTATTAAGATCTAAGAAGTCTTGTATCACAGTGCTGTAACCTAATGCACCAACACAGACGTGTTAGGTAATGAAGTCAGTGGATGTGCAGGAATTGGGTGTGGTCTTATGTGTTTTTTTCTCACCATTAATTTTTACGACCTGCAACACTTTTGAACAAGTCAGCCCAGCTGTAGAGTGGATAGGGATGCTAATTACGTGACGTGAAATTAGCATAAGCTCAGCCCAGATCCATCCTGCCAGGTCATTACCACATGTTCCAGCCCCTTGGAGAATTAGAGTTCTTAATATCTAAAGAAAGCTACCAATTATTTGGATGACTGCAGTGAGAGTCCATATGCTGTGTTCTACCAATTTGCATTTGCCTCTCCTTATTTCCTATTTTAGAGTAAATCCAGGAGACCTTGGATGTTCATTCATTGAAAAAGCTGTTTAAATCCACTTTAAGGGACTATTGGAATTTGACACTTGTCTTGAATAACCCCAAAACATTTAAACTGGGATGACAGAGGTGTCGTTCGATATTCACTACACCTAAATCTGCAGACAATATTTCCAGGCTAGGACTGAATTTAAGAGACCTTAGCTGGAAGACATGGTGGGTTTAACAGAATGTCTTGCCTTTGCTGGAAAAACAAGTGAATCACTTATATACTGTATGTCCATCTGGAAAATCCTCCTCCTTTGCTGCAGATACAGGTTGCATGATGACAGATATGTCAGCGTGGAGAAAATGTATTTCACTCAGTTGATGAACTCATCTATACTGAACAAAAATATAACTGCAACATGCAACAATTTCAAAGATTTTACAGAGATACAGTTCATATAAGAAATCAGTCAATTGAAATAAATTCATTAGGCCATAATCTATTGATTTCACATGACTGGGCAGGGGTGCAGCCATGGATTGGCCTGAGTGGGCCTTGGAGGGCATTTTGAAAAAGTAATTCTGATTGGCTTGGCCTAGCTTCCCAGTGGGTGGGCCTGGCTGCCAAGTGGGTGGGCCTATGCCCTCCAAAGCCCACCCATGGCTGCACCCCTACCCAGTCATGTGAAATCCCTAGATTAGAGCCTAATTTATTTATTTAAATTGACTGATTTCCTTATATATGAACAGTAACTCAGTAATATCTTTGAACTTGTGTTGCGTTTATAAGGAATGAATACTTATTGACTCAAGACATTTCAGCTTTAAATGTTTGATTATTTGTCAAAATAAATAAAAAAATAAAAGAATACAATTCCACTTTGATATTATGGGTTATTGTGTGTAGGCCAGTGACAATCTCAATTTAATCCATTTTAAATTCAGGCTGTAACACAACAAAATGTGTGAAAAGTCAGGGAGTTGTGAATACTTTCTGGAGGCACTGTATGGATGGAATCGCAGAAGAGCCATTCAGCATTTAATCTGATTTTGACAGCTCCCCAATAATTGCCATCCTGATTTCAGACAGTGCTTTTCTGTCCACCTCTCCCTTCTAATTCTGTGCTGACATCTTCACACATCATCGCACTCCCATTCCCCAGATTGGATTGCTTTATTCTACTCAAGAGGCCTTGCAGTTGCTCCGGAAGCATCCGGGCGGACTAGCACCAATCAGATTGGACACATGAGCTACTGTAGGTCCACTGTTTTATTATCTTGCACTTTGCAAGTGGTTACTTCCCTGCTTCAGTTCGATGTATTGTTATTAATAACAGGGTTGGGGGGTAATAATATTACTCTACTGAATGGATCTGTTTGGTTCAGTTCAGGTAGAGATGTTCAGCTGTGATCAGTAAAGCTTTTATTTTGTGTGTGGAAAAGGGAATTTGAGAATAATAATTTGTATTAATCTACCTATATTACCATAAATTGAGTTAGGACAGAGTACAGGGAAATCAGATTTGGCACAGAGATATAAGATTTGAAGGCACTTTTTCCCATATTCTGTGAACGCTTTTCATCCTAGTTCAAGGGTTTGCACTGTAATTGATTCAAGTAGGAGACTGCCACTGCTGGTAGCCGAAGGCTTTACCAAGGTTTCAGAAGGCAGTTATTTAATCTTCAACGCACAGGCTGTATTTTAGGGTATACATGGACCAGGCCAGAGCCAAAGGATAAGCAGCACATCCCAATCTCTCCAGATTGGTTGCCGTTGAGAGACTGGAGGGCTGTCGCTTCTCCCTACTCTACAATATTAAGCTGCTTCAGGGGATACTTATATTGCTGGCCTGGATTAGGGAACTTTGGTGGATTGTGTAGAATAGATGCTTTGCTGTTGTATTGTGTGGCCTCCCACATTGCCAGACTGATACTGGGTACAACAGGCAGGCAGGGCAAACTGAGGGATCTTCCTTCTCTAATGACACACAGGGGTTAAACAGGCTTAGACTCTCCAAATGGCAATGCTCCTCTGTCGGGATAAAGTGCAACCTCGCAAGAGTAAATCATCCCCCTGACCATGAATTTATGGGGTAGCTAAGCACAGATTTGTGTGAATTGTTAGATACTACTGCACTGTTGGAACTAGGAACACAAGCATTTGGCTTCACCTGCAATAACATCTGCTAAATATGTGACCAATAACATTTTATTTTATTTGAGGAGTGGCTTCCGTCGGGTCGCTCTACCATAAAGGCCTGATTGGTGGAGTGCTACAGTGATGGTTATCCTTTTGGAAGGCTCTCCCATCTCCACAGAGGAACTCTGGAGCTCTGTCAGAGTGACCATCGGGTTCCTGGTCACCACCCCGACCAAGGCCCTTCTTCCCCGATTGCTCAGTTTGGCCGGGCGGCCAGCTCTAGAAAGAGTCTTGGTGGTTCTAAACTTCTTCCATTTAAGAATGATGGAGGGCACTGTGTTCTTGGGTACCTTCAATGCTGCAGACATTTTTTTTGGTACCCTTCCCCAGATCTGTGCCTCGACACAATCCTGTCTCAGAGCTCTACGGACAATTGCTTCGACCTCATGGCTTGGTTTTTGCTCTGACATGCACTGTCAACTGTGGGACCTAATATAGACAGGTGTGTGCCTTTCCAAATCATGTCCAATCAAATGAATTTACCACAGGTGGACTCCAATCAAGTTGTAGAGACATCTCAAGGATGATCAATGGAAACAGGATGAACCTGAGCTCAATTTTGAGTCTCACAGCAAAGGGTCTGAATACTTCAATAAATAAGATATTTCAGGTTTTTTTAATACATTTGCAAAAATGTCTAAAAACCTGTTTTGCTTTGTCATGGTGTATTGCGTTTAGATTGATGAGGGGAAAAAATGATTTAATACATTTTAGAATTAGGCTGTAACAAAACAAAATATGTAAAAAGTGACTGAATACTTTCCGAACGGACTGTATATCAACTATCTAGACCTTTATTAACAGGCTATGAAGATCTACAGTAACTGGCTATTTGCTCCAATTAGAAGATCATAAATCACTTGTGTCTGTGTTCAACACTCACCAACATACGGTGCTTTAAGAGGTTTTAAGTGTCTCCAGGAAAATAAAAAGTCCTTGTAATGTGTGTGGTATTTGTTTGATTACTATCTTGCCGCCAATACGTGTTTCCAGCTCTGCTCACAGTTTTATAATAGGCCTCTGCATTGCATCTAGCAGAGGCAATGCCTATTGCTAAATTAAATCAATAAAACAAATTGATGTCTTATTATTAAGCCTGTTGCTTAGGAGAAATGCATTGGAGGGCAATAACACCACTTTGTACATTGGCTGATGGGTGAGACTCAGTTAGCAAGTAGAACATGCCAAGTATGTGAATGTGTCTTTCATTGTAATGGGTTTTCTATGGGGGTAAATATTTATCAGAAGACTGAATGAGAATAGCTAAGATTAGCATCCGTGTGGGGGGACTTTGATACTCTCTGTATTGTAACTGCATGAATCAGGAAACAATGGATCTGGCTGTTACAATGTTATGGTGTTCCAGTCTGGTGTTTTATCCAGACATTAGGTTTCCACAACTTCCCTCTTGTAAAATGTTAGTGCTTTATGTGTGACATTAGTTAGTGTGAAACCTAAATCAACTCAGATGTGAGGAATAACAGATTTGAAAGTTTTTGACAATCGATTGCTTGATTCGTCAGTATCCCATCTGATAAAATGAAACATTGTGGCATGAAAACCACCATCATAGAATTCCACATGATCATTTATTCTGTTTCAGCTGTGTCAGCAACACTCCATTACCCTCTCCGTGTATGCTCGTCCCTCACCTCACAAAATGAGTGGGTGGGTGGCGATGGGGGGGCTGAATTAGCAGAGTGACAGTTTTTTGCCATACACAACATCTTTTTCCTCCCAGAAAATCATTACAGCAGTACACTCTGTGGATTTGGGGCAGAAAACATCACATTGGGGATTGCAGGGGTCTCCAGACCAATCTAATATGTAATGGAGACAAACATCATCAGGGAACACCATAATGTACTGTTCTGTAGAAGCGCTTGTCTGCATTTAAACCATACATTACATAATCATTTTAAAAACATTTTCTGTTTGAGCGTGATTGGGAATAGTCAATTATGAATATACATACAGTATGTTCCCATTCATTGGATGTTCATATACTGGTATCAGAAATTGGATTTTCATCAAACACAGATCAAGATTTTCTCTTTGCTTCACATGCCGTGCAGGATTTTTTTATCTGATTTTCCAAACAGCAGAGTAGGTTGCTATTGCAAGGCAGAACAACAAATCTTGGCCAGCATCTTTGCAAATCTCTAGCGCTCATTGCAATAACGTGAATTTAATGTAACCCAAATGTGTCAATTTTCCCTTAATATGTTCAAGAGATTGGAAAATGTCCTCGTATGGCCTTGGTATTTTTAGGGAAAGAGATTGAAGTTAGCTTAATAGTTCTTATGGGAAACGTGTCATTTTAAGTTTTGTTGAGTCTCTTGTATCCATTTTACGGACGTTACTCAACACTGAATTCACAATGATGAATGATGTGTCTGAGAGGTTTTGTGTATTTGAAATTAAGTTGCATATTGGAAAGTAAAGTGGGTTGCTTTTTGTGGATGGGGAGTTTTTGGTATTTGGTATTTTATTAACATCCCCCATTAGCTGTTGCAAAGTAGCAGCTACTCTTCCTGGAGTCCAGGAAGAGTAGCGGGCTCACTTAATCTGACAACGGGCTAACTTAATCTGACATCAGAGAGGTGGAACTTCATCGGGTTGTGTGTTTCTTGTTGGCCTAAAAAGCGTCTACCAAGTTATTTTAAAACTCTAGTGTAAAGTCAGAGACAATCTTAAATAGTGTTTTATTCATTCTATTCTGATTGTGAGTTGACAACCAGCTTCATTTAAAGACACTGGTAAATGGTGTAACGGATGGTGTGGTAAATGATCTTAGCTCGACTGGTAATGACTCCAATGAGGGAGCACAGCCTGAGCTCCAGACTGACCTTCCCCTCAGAAGATTTAGTTCCTTCACCAAATCTAGTGGCAATTTGCCACCAATATCAGGGTTGCACAGAAATTATAGTATAGCGTTGGACAATGCAGCACAGGCAAGGGTGAATGTTGGTGTCTACTACTACGCCTGTGGAATATGTGATGCACTCGTGCTGTTTTTCTTGAGGATCATCGGCCTCATCTCCGCTAAAACGAACTGTAGGCAAGGTTACTGAGGTGAAACAGGATGTTGCGTCAGACGTCTCCAAACGGTCACTAGTACAGTCTCAGCTGGCCTGGTTGGGTGACTAAAGCTGTTGTGTTATTGATGACATTTTCAACTCCCATTACTGGCTAAATGGAGCAAAACTGGTGTGCTCATTTCTAAACTCACTCAAGTGGAAGAGAAATCTGCTGCCTCGACTGAAATTATGTCTTTCTGGATGAATTAGCAATAGACGAAGATCGAGTAAAGACACAGGCTACGATGTGGTTGGAGATTTGAGACATTTCCCGTGGTGTTGGTCCAGGGGACTGCCTGACAGGTGGCCATAAATCATCTCTTCTGCTGACAGTCAACATCTGTCATTCAAACTCTCTTAACTCATAATTAATTTGGGAGGTACCTGTCTCTTAGATGCGCACAGAAGAGATCCCTGTAGTGATTTTCATTGCATCAGACCTGTTACGACTTTGAACTCACAAGATTTGTATTCTGTGGCCAATTCTACTCAAAGTGTGCATTTGGAGAAAATACTTTCACAAACCGTATCTTGGGATCGTAATAGTGAATTCTTCCAGAAAGTAGAATGACTCACTCCACCGCTTAGATTAACAGAAGTGAAATTAGAGTCTCAGAAGTGATGATGGAATTTGCGTCAGGGAAATCCAAGGACATTAGATCCTCAGAACAGCTTTGTCGCTTGTCTTTGGCAAGGTCCACTCTAACCTTTCCTGCAAGCCCACTCTGACACGGGCACTTCTCAAAGTGACTACATCAAAATCCCCCCTCAGATTATCAGACCGTCTGAGCCAGGAGCCTGATAAAGTCCTCTCTGGATGTCACAGAAATGGGACAAAACTTTCAAGGCATTATTTTATAGGTGGTGGCATAGTCATATGAGATAATGGTACTGTAACAGCTCAACACTCTTTAATGGGGCGGCGGGTAGCCTAGTGGTTAGAGCGTTGGACCAGTAACCGAAAGGCTGCTGGATTGAATCCCTGAGCTGACTAGGTAAACATCTGTCGTTCTGAACAAGGCAGTTAGCCCACTGTTCCCAGGTAGGCTGTCATTGTAAATAAGAAGTTGTTCTTAACTGACTAGCCTAGGTTAAAACATTTTTTTGACTAACTGTCACTTCCCCTTGTGCATTATAAAGCCCCTCAGTGACTGTGTTCTGTCAGAACGCTGTACAAAGTAGTTTATCAAACAGCCATTACCTGTCTAGATCTATAACCAGTCCTTGTATGGAAAGTTGAATATACATGATTGGTTTTGTTATAGTGGCCCAAACAAACCTCTATGGTTACAAGGTTTGCCCTCATGGCTTGTCTCATGAGCCCTGCTGAACTGAACTTCTTATTCCACGGTAGTTGCCTCTCTGAGTTTGTACAGTAGGCTTCAATGGGAATTTAATTGAGTTCCCTACTCATCCAGCTCAGGATTATGAGGTGACTGTCTCTCTCGGGGAGACCCACAGTGACCTGGCATTGTGGTGCCAGGACAAACAACTTCTCCCTCAACATCAGCAAAACAAGGGAGTTGATTGTTCACTTCAGGAAGCAGAGGAGGGAACATGCCCCAATACACATTTTAATTATATATTTTTTCACCTTTATTTAACCAGGTAAGCTAGTTGAGAAAAAGTTGTCATTTACAACTGCGACATCAACGGGACTAGTAGAAAGAGTCAGCTGTTTTAAGTTCCTCAGCGTCCACATCACCGAGGACTTGATATGGACCAACAACACCACCACTCTTGTCAAGAGGGTGCAACAGCATCGTTATAAATCATAGTCCACAGACGCTGACACGCGATAGTCCGGCTTCCGATTGTGACATAGCTACGTGGCTCTGAGACCACCATCCGCGGGGAACGCACAGCCCGAACCGCACCTTCCCACAATTCCCAATCAACTTGTCTCCGGTACACGTCCTCTACTAATTGGAATGTGTTGACAGTTGGAGATATTGTGTGAGCTATGATGAGAATTTGAAAAGTATGACTGCCAAAGGTCCAATATTTGACAACAATGCTGTGCATACACATTCACGTTTGGTACTCTGATAGACCCTTAAGGCGGCTGAAGAAATTCGGCATTCGTCATTCCACCACTGCACCACCTGACTGGTTGCATCATGGCCTATTATTGGAGTTTCTCTGTCCACAACCGCAAGGCACTCCAGTACATCACTGGGACCGCGCTCCCACCCATCCAGGACATCCTCTCGAAACAGTGCCTGAGGAAGGCCCGCAGCATCATCAAGGACCCCACACACCCCAGTCATCAGCTGTTCACTCCCTTAGCATCGGGCAGACAATATCAGAGCATGAGATCTGATACCAACAGGCTCAGAAACAGTTTATATCTACAAGCCATCAGACTGCTGAACACTTGAACTGGACTGACCACCTGCTCGGATTCTCCACACCTTAGTACACATGCACTCACTTACACCCACACCCACACAGCTATACACTCAACCACACACACACACATATACATTCATGCTACACAACTGCTGCTACCAGACTCTTATTATTATTGCTAAATACTGCACAATTTAAACACTGCCCCCAATCCCCTTTACCCAATACACGTGTAAATATTGGACTATAAATTGTGTCTTCCTGTATTATGCTTATGCTAAAATATCTACTGAGCCATTTACTTTATGTTCGTATTATTATATTTTCTTATTTCTTATTGTTGTTGCATTGTCGAGAAGGACAAGTATTTTTCTAAACATTTTGTTTGTGTTTTTCTTCTTTTAATATTAATAGATGTTTTTATTGTGATTTATCAGGGGGTGGTGCAGCACCTTCAGCACCCTACTTCCCGCGGCTATGTGTATCCTGTACATACGACTAATAAAACGTAGAACTTGAAACTAATTCTTCACTTCTCTTATTCCCGAACAAGAGAGAGAGGAAGCGATCGTGCCTTGTGTTTCTCTTGCTTGAATTGTCTGTGGCCTAGTTCTGAATCTCCTCTTTAAATTCTTAATGGACATTGAGTGCTGCATGGAACTCTTTCGGACCGCTCAAGCTGCCAAAATCCTTAAAATAGCACTACAAACGGCTGTGTGGGATTATTTATTTATTTGAGTAATTCCACCCTTGCCACTAGATTTGCTGTGCATTTGGTCAGAAGATGTGCCGTTTTCTGCCCAAAGAACAGGAAGGCCGCACACTTTTTATGCTCCCATTTTCTGCCCAAACGCGGAGGTTTAGTATTTGCTAGCATTATACAGTAGGTATTATTAGTATAACCACAATAGTATGACAAATAGTTATCTTGGTCCCAGACATGACAAATAGTAACAACAAAACAACATTTTTCAAGGAATGCAAGAGTTTGAGAAGGATACACATTTGCTGGAATGTAACCATTTGCTGTATATTCATGAGATCATCTTCTTCCTCTAGAATTTTCAGTTCAGGGAGAGGGCTATCTTCTCCCCTGGGGACACTATGTGGGATGCTTCCGGTCCAGCCATCCTCAAGGGGCAGCACATGTTGGAGAACAGATTCATAATTTCACCAAATTACGGGCCTAAATTAAACACCTTGCTCTTTTCTGCTAATTTGAAAGCTACTCTCCTGCCTAGTGGCCCACAAAAACAGGCAGAGCGGTTACGAATAAGGATTGAGGGAAGAGTCACATGGTCCCTCTGCGGCTGTGGCCGGCATGAGTTTGGCGGTGATGACGTGTGACAGACTGTCTATCGGTCCACCTCTAAACGAGTGCTTCTCTGGGACTGAAAGCGACCCGAAGTGGTGGGTGTTAGCTGAGCCAGTAACAGTGACCAGAGACAAAACATCCATAAAACATCCATCTCTTCATAATGTCAACCGTGTTTCTGCATCAGGCATTACAGATTAGCAAACTAAAAGGGGTCCGGCATGGAAAAAAGGCTATTGATTTTCACATCCAATAAGCCCAGGAGGCTTCCAGGTCATCTATGTTGTCATACTGTAGTGGTAAACATGGGGATGGATCGGGAGAATGTCCTCATTGTCTCGGTCTGAACAGCATCTCTAAAGGACAGCATAGTTTATCAGGCACGGTTTGCATTGAAGAAGTAGAACCAAGCATTGCAGGCGTAGTAGGTCTTGAAAATGGTCACCATACTCTGAGACACCTGACCTAGAAAAATAGTCCCATTAGATGCAATCACCGCATGCTAATGTGACGTGCACAAATGCACGGTCACGTTTGTGTTTATGTATTGTTTCTTTGTATTGGGAAAGAATGCTTTACTGAAATGTCAGTCCTCCAAGGTTTTGCCATTGCGAGTCATTTATACTACTGTTGGCCAGTTGGGGGCAGTGAGAAGTGTTCGCTTCGCACTGGGACTATATGCGATCCTGCACCTGTGTGTTCTCATAATTGAGAGAACCTTTGAAAGAGAAGCCACGTTCTCCTGTTCAAATCAAATTGTATTTTTCACATGCGCCTAATACAACAGTAGACCTTACAGTGAAAAGCTTACTTACAAACCCTTAACCAACCATGCAGTTTTAAGAAAATACCCCCCAAATAAGTAAGAGATAAGAAAAACAAATAATTAAATAGCAGCAGTGAATAACAATAGCGGGGGTATATACAGGGGGTACCGGTACAGAGTCAATGTGTCAATGTGCGGGGACACCGGTGAGAGAACAGTCTATGACTAGGGTTCCTGGAGTCTTTGACAATTTGACAATCTTCCTCTGACACCACCTTGTATAGGGGACCTGGATGGCAGGAAGCTTGACCCGGTGATGTACTGGGCCGGTCACACTATCCTCTGTAGTGCCTTACGGCCGGAGGCCGAGCAGTTGCCATACCAGGCAGTGATGCAACCCGTTAGGATGCACTCAATGGTGCAGCTATAAAACGTTTTGATGATCTGAGAACCCATGCCAAATCTTTTCAGATGTAATCATTTATTCTGTGTTGCAGGTCAGTAAAGTGCAAAAATACACTGAATACCACAATATAGTTTTGTAACTTGCCTTTTGAAGTGATTGTAATGGTTTTGAACAACATAGTAATGGTATAACTTCATACTAGACAGAAAACGCCTGTGGAGTGTAAAATGAAATGATGACGGTGCATTCCTTTGATCGTTGAACAAAAAACAAAGACTCCTGACAATATAGAAAATATAATATTGTAGCTGTGATGGTTAAGAACTTTGTAATTGTTGTACAGTAAATGTTAGAAAAGCTGCTAGCTTAGAGCTAGTTTCGGTTAGCTATTAGCTTGCTCCAAATAGCTTTTGACTAGCTCCGGTTAGCTGTTTGCTAGCGCGGGTCAGTTGGTTGCTAGCTGTGGTTAGCGCTATGCTAGCTTGTTCAATCATTTTACAATAATTAGCATTAATGGCAGTTGCAATAGTCTTGTCTTTCTTTTAGCCCTTCTTACACTGGGTGAATGTATTTTGAGCATGGGTATAAAGTAACTTCTATTGAGTTATACCAGTCTTTAAAGGCTTTCATGTTTTAGAGTCTCCTATGGGGCTATAGTGGGCAACAGTCTTCTACATAATTATAACATTAACAGGTGAATTAAAGTTAAGAGTAAATGTGTTTAGGGTATAAATGTAAATCATTTGAGGATGTGAATTGGATTGGAGCATACTATTTTTGATGTGTAAATTGATGTATGTTTGACATGTGTATGAACTAAAGTCAGGGATTTATGAGACAGATGATTAAATAAATTTTAAAGAAAAACAAAAGAAAACATTGAAATGCAATGAAAAGACAGAAGAATACAATTTGCACTTCAGAGAATGTTGAATAAAATAATTGAGAGAACCTTTGAATGAGAAGCCACTTTCTCCTGTTTCATTATTTATCCTGTGTTACAGGAACTATTATCTGCTGCACCAGTCCCAAAACGGGGACCTGTAACACTAAGTCCAAGCAAACCCAGTCCATGTGCTCCATTTTCAGAGTCTAGCCTCCAAAGTGACACTTTTGTGTGTTTTGCCAGGACTTCAACCAGCCATGTAGCTCCTAAAGTAAATCAGCTGGCTAATGGCAACTCCACTGTGATCAGGGGGGACTCCCTCACATATTTCCCAGACCAGTGGTTACATACTCTCTGTAGCACTGCAGTGCTCTGCTCCCTTATGTGATCATGCAACATATACAGTCATCATCATCCAGGGGGAAACCATTCCCACTGAGACTTTAACTATTGAAAGAAATGTACAAAAAAGTAATCTCACCAATTTCAAGGCTCATTAAGCTGTGTAATAAACGTGAGTTTGAAGAAATAATTTGAAGAAGAACGTTAATATGTTTTTTTCTCTCCCTGCACATGATAATTGACATTAGTAAGAAGGAAAACATTTTTTTGTGGGGGGGGGGGACTACTCACCAATTATGTTTCTGTAGAAATTGTGCGTCACAATTCACAAACATATTAAATCAGTATGAAATAGTAAAGGGATGAGGTCTGAGTGTGTGTGTTTGCCTATGTGTTTTTCCCTTATGAGGGGTTTGCTATGGTCAGCTCTGTGGGTGCGTATTACACATCATTTCTGCACAAACATCGTGCAACCCCCTTCAGTTTAAAGTAGGAATGAAAAATATTACACTGTTTTATACAGTGTATGCAAGTCTATGCTCTATGTTTGAAAGTGTGTGCATCACTTGTAGAGGTAGCTTCCGAAGCCAGTCAAAGAGGTTGTCTGTCTGTGTACCTGTCTCTTTGTGCACCTGTGTACAGATGCCGTATCTTAATTTGATCATCCTGTTGTTGCCGGAATTTTCATGCACAGCAGGAAATGCAAATTTGTAGTGTATTCAAGGTTTAAAAAGGCTTCTAAAGTTTGTCATTTCCATTTCAACATTTCAGACTTGATTTGCCCTAACTACAAATGTATCAACCCCTACTAAAAATGTTCATTAATTTTAATCCCGATAACAATTCACATTTCCTGTTGCTGTAGGATTATTTTTGTGCTGTGTGAAACTGGGTCAAATTAAGATACGGCATGTATATGTGTGTGGGTGGGTGTAAGAGAGAGAAGTGGCGGGGATACTCTTGACGTGGACAGAACTGTTCACTTCCCGAAAGCCGCAGACATCTTGACTGCCATGAAATAGAAAACCCAGAGAACACAGTTGAGCAGCGCTCCGCCCAGGGTGCCAGCAGGCCGCGACTCGGCTGAGCCTCGGCAATCAATGTCAAAAAGCTGATATTTATTCCCCTTCTCCTTAAGTGAGACTTTGTCTTGCTGTCCGTCTCTACTACTCCTGAAAGAAAACCATCTCCTGCCTGACTTTTGATAATAGTAGATATTATATATACATCCTTCAATTCAACCCCCCCCCACACACATACACATATACTTCACTCAAGCTTTATTCTTTGATCAGAGAATGAAACGGCATAATAATGCATTAGCATGAAGCAAAATTGCATTGAATAGTGATGCTTCTTAAGAGAGACACTCAATAAAAAGACTTGGCCCCATTTGTAATGATAATAGTATTTCATTATGCTCTCATTTTCTCCTCAATGTACAGTGTTTGCGCTGTGGAGTTTGTTTTCAAACTCAGCTTCATATTGGAGGTACATCTTGTGCATTACATCTAGAACATAGCACGTGCTGAATGATTCCAGAACACTGATAATCTGTTTTCTCTCTATTGTATTCATCACAGTCCGCCTTCAGTTCTTTCCTCTCTGTGTTGCAGTTTTGTTATCCTATCGGTATGTAAGAAGCCTCTCCACCATGAAATTAATGAACACTGATTACATTGTAATAATTTGTTCTACACAGCTCAAGCCCAAGTCAGAGCATAGAGCACAAAACAGAGAAACGAAAAACCATTGTGAGGAACTATTGACCTATTACTGACATGATGATGTTCCACACCATGCCTAGAAGGCATGATGACAGCATGGTTTATGTAACAGCCTCTCTCCCAAAGAGAGATGATCAAATCAGGAACTTCCCCAATGTGCAGCTCTCTCGTTTCACAGCCAACACAGGGAGTAGCATACTATGATGATTGCTGAAATGTTAGGTAGGAGGATCAAGTGTCTTTTTTGAAACTGTAGCCAGATCTATCTCTAAACCAGCATACTGGCATTCTCATAACTGTCCACTTCAGTCAGTAGTCTCAACTTCCCAACCACTGTGTCTGTGTTGGCCAAGTGAGGCTACTGTCCAGCTGATGTTAGCCAGGTGGAGAGGCATGGTGGAGGTGGGACCTAAGACAAGGCCATAATTAATGGTGATGAAGGTGTGTAACCGGTAATGGGTCTAGACACCATTCCTCACCGGCTACTATGAACCCAGTCAGAGCCATTTTCCTCTACCACCACACCACCAGGTAAAAGCAGAGTGACAGCATGAATAGGTTCCCTGGGATTCCCAGACCTAGTCCAGCTGAGAGAAGGTAGACCGTTTAGTATCTGCAACATGTACAATACTGCAGAGGAGATTTTGACTAAAGAAGAAAATAGAAGGCAACCTCTCAGCAGAAATCAGGATGAAATCATGTAAAAAGATTCTCTGTGTAAAGCTTCACCCTGGCTGCCCTCCAAAGAGCCCAGCCCAGTCGGAGGAAATCATACTGACATTTTTCTGATCTTGTGTACATTAATTCCTGCATCTGCCTTTTGCCTGACTAGGGAATCGTTTCCGAGTGTGTGTGTGTGTGTGTGTGTGGTGTGTGTGTGTGTGTGTGTGTGCGATGTACGTGCGTGTGTGTGTGATGTACATGCGTGTGTGTGATGTACGTGCATGTGTGTATGTGTGTGTGATGTACGTGCGTGTGTTTATATCCTTGAAGTCACATAATTGACAGCCTAGAGGCGTGAATACTGCTGCAGCCACCATTGAATTTGCAATGTGTGAGTGTGCACGGTCATATATGTGTATGTGTTTGTGTATGGACGTGTGTCTGTGTGCAGGCATGTGTAACGGCCTAGTGTTTTTGTGAGTATATAACTCTAAATGCCTAACGAAAGGCGCACTGCGTATCCCGCTCTTCCCTGTTATTGCAATGTAATTAGTGTCGCTTTGCACTTGATGGGTTTCTACCAATATCGCTCTCCCCCATATCTCTAACTGCTGCACATCCTCCCAGCACTACTTACTGTACATTCGTGTGTGTGTGTGTGTGACTTTATACTGAGGATATCCCTGCTCCTGTGTGTGTGTGTGTGTGTGTGTGTGTGTGTGTGTGTGTGTGTGTGTGTGTGTGTGTGTGTGTGTGTGTGTGTGTGTGTGTGTGTGTGTGTGTGTGTGTGTGTGTGTGTGTGTGTGTGTGTGTGTGTGTGTGTGACTTTATACTGAGGATATCCCTGCCCCTGTGTGTGTGTGTGACTTTATACTGAGGATATCCCTGTGTATGTGTGTGTGTGTGTGTGTGTGTGTGTGTGTGTGTGTGTGTGTGTGTGTGTGTGTGTGTGTGTGTGTGTGTGTGTGTGTGTATCTGCAGACTGAGGATAGCCCTTTCCCCATCAGTAATCACACTCACGGAGCCACTGTTATTGCAATTTACACTTGGCTCAGCCTCAGCCCTAATGGTATTTCCTCTCCCCTGTCTTTCATTAGTCTCTCATCACCTCTGGAGTGATCTGAAGCCTTGTGTTTCACCAATAACAATACTCCTTTCTGTGTCATCCGAGGATGCTTAACTGCAATATTTATCCCTACGTTTAAAGGAGGTGCGCTGTGCTGCTCCACAGTCTTGGTTAAGAAACCACAGTGGCTAGTGTTCATGCAATGTTGCTGAAATGTCATATAAACCACAGGGTATTTGTGAATGAATTGCCTTTAGGTTAACCATCTTTGAGTGCCTTTGCAGCTCATGCATAGATTACCCCAAAGTTCTTGCAATAATGCTGCAATGTTGCTGCAATTTCAGCGCTCCAATAAAACAGATACAGGCTCGGCTGTGGTTGAGATGAAGGGCTGCCTCCTGCCGCCAGCTTCTATGCCTTTTGGTATGTTTTTTGTGTGTGTGGTTTTTGCGTGGGCACCTGTGCCATGCTCTGTCATCTCCTCATCAGAGTGGTGCTGATGCTAGCAATGGGAGCCACGTTAGCATAGCCTAGCGTAGCACTCTCCCAGGGCTCGCAGGCATACAGACAGGGCAGGCAGGCATGCATCAGTTCATTTTATGGGCATTACATGGCCCTGATGCAGAGACGCAGCTCTTCCCTTTGAACTGGGATTAGTAGCTATGGAGAACAAAACAGCCTCCCTATCTACTGGGGATTGTTTGGAGCTGCAGGGAGGAAGGCAGGAGGGCAGGAAGACTCTCTCCACTGTGACTTCATAAGAAACATGAGGTGGATTATGTTATGAACTGTTTTGAGACAGGAGTTGCAGCTCCTCGCATTGTGACAAGGTAATGAGAGATTGTGTCCCTGGTGAGAGCTGGGAAGTGTTTTGACAGGTAAACAACAGCAGTGATTTCCCATTTGCATATCTCACAGCCGGTAGAATTATAAGGTCTTATAAAATCCTAAATTGCACAAGAGATTTTTCTTGAATTTAGACTGCTTCCGCACAAGGCTGGGTTGTTAGGCTTGTAAGGACATTTCAATCCCCCCATCCCACTGACTCCCCCCCACCCCAATCCTCCTCAGCATCAAAGCACTGTACATACTGTTTGAAATTCATTGAAAGCATTCTATTAATAATGCAGGAAGAGATGTGCAGAAGGAGGACATGTGCCTCCTCGGTTATTAAAGCATGGAAGCATCTCTGACATGACCAAATGGTGTGCAAAAGGGAATAGGTTGTGGGGGTGAAAGCACTGTTGAGAATAGCTCTATGGGGGAATCCCTATGGTCCAGAATACAAGGTAGCTACATAAATTAAACAATTTCCTTGTGTTTGTGTTGCTGTGTAAACTCCCCATCCAATAGCATTTCCTCTGATTTGATTGGAATTGGGAAGAAAAAGCCTCATGAAATATTTCATGGATACACACATGGATGTTTCATGGGACATAAAGAATCATAAAATATATTGAACAATCCATCCAGATTTGACTGGCCTTTGCAGTAACAAGCTGTAAAACATGCCCAGTGCAAATATCAGTCAGTGGCTAACTGTTATTGGCTCAGATTCTGGATCATCAGTTGAAAACCCTGCAGAGAGAGGAGGGAAGCATAGATACTGCAGTCCCACCCCATTGAGGATTCCCTCTCTCCCTTTTCCTCTCTCTTTCCCAGACACGAGTAGGCGCTCTGAGTTGATTCTGGCCATCCATCTTCTCCTTGCCATGTTTGTCTGGGCTAGTCTTGGAAATGCAGGATGTATCGATCCCCCTCTCCTCCACTCTTCATCTCCCTCTACTTATGTTCATGAGGAGAAATTCATCAGACAGCCCTGATCATTAGCCATAGGGAAACATGAGCTGAGAACCTCAGTGTCTCCCAGCCAGCCGGATATATGGTGATGAGGAAGGTGACTTTGCAAGATCTGAAACACCTTTATGACGCCATTGGGTAGCTAAATGTGATTTTTGTGCTACTGTAGGTAGCGTTAGTTAGCACTAGTCGGCTGTACCTGCACCAAAAATCTTTGATTTTTCATCTTATAAGTTGTTCTCCGTCTTATTTTTAAATAGTGAGCCAACATGTTTCCAGCACTTTTATTTCCATGACTGATCAAAACTTGTTTTCCCATGCTCTCTCTTGTCCCTCTGCAGCAGACATACAGTTGAAATCGGAAGTTTACATACACTTAGGTTGGAGTCATTAAAACTAATTTTTCAACTGCCTTGTTCAGGGGCAGAACGACAGATTTTAACCTTGTCAGCTCTGGGGATCCAATCTTGTAACCGCAGTTAACTAGTCAAACACTCTAACCACCTGCCTCTCATTGCACTCCACGAGTAGCCTGCCTGTTACGCGAATGCAGTAAGCCAAGGTAAATTGCTAGCTAGCATTAAACTTATCTTATAAAAAACAATCATAATCACTAGTTATAACTACTAATCCAGTTTAGCAGGCAATATTAACCAGGTAAAATTGTGTAATTTCTCTTGTGTTCATTGCACGCAGAGTCAGGGTATATGCAACAGTTTGGGCTGCCTGGCTCATTGCGAACTAATTTGCCAGAATTGTACGTAATTATGACATACATTGAGGGTTGTGCAATGTAACAATAATATTTAGACTTAGGGATGCCACCCGTTAGATAAAATAGCGAACGGTTCCGTATTTCACTGAAATAAACGTTTTGTTTTCGAAATGATAGTTTCCGGATTCGATCATATTAATGACCAAAGACTCATATTTATGTGTGTTATAATTAAGTCTGATTTGATAGAGCAGTCTGACTGAGCAGCAGCAGGCCCGTAAGCATTCATTCAAACAGCACCTTCTTGCGTTTTGCCAGCAGCTCTTCGCAAGCACAGCACTGTTTATGACTTCAAGCCTATCAGCCTAATGTTTGGTGTAACCAATGTGAAATGGCTAGCTAGTTAGCTGGGTGTGCGCTAATACTGTTTCAAACGTCACTCGCTTTTAGACTTGGAGTAGTTATTCCCCATGCACTGCAAGGGCCGCGGCTTTTCTGGAGCGATGGGTAACGATGCTTTGAGTGTGGCTGTTGTCGATGTGTTCCTGGTTCGAGCCCAGGTAGGGGCGAGGAGAGGGACGGAAGCTATATTGTTACACTGGCAATACTATAGTGCCTATAAAAACATCCAATAGTCAAAGGTATATGAAATACAAATGGTATAGAGAGAAATAGTCCTATAAATACAATATTAACTACAACCTAAAACCTCTTACCTTGGAATATTGAAGTCTCATGTTAAAAGGAACCACCAACTTTCATATGTTCTCATGTTCTGAGCAAGGAACTTAAACGTTAGCTTTTTTACATGGCACATATTTTACATGGCACGCATTTTTACATGGCACATATTACTTTCTTCTCCAACACTTTGTTTTTGCATTATTTAAACCAAATTGAACATGTTTCATTATTTATTTGAGGCTAAATTGATTTTTTTTATATTAAGTTAAAATAAGTGTTAATTCAGTATTGTTGTAATTGTCATTATTACAAATAAAAAAAAATTGTCCGATTAATCGGTATTGGCTTTTTTGGTCCTCCAATAATCGGTATCGGTATCGGCGTTGAAAAATCATAATCGGTCGACCTCTAGTCAGAAGTTTACATACACTAAGTTGACTGTGCCTTTAAACAGCTTGGAAAACTCCTGAAAATGATGCCATGGTTTCAGAAGCTTCTATTAGCCTCATTGACATCATTTGAGTCAATTGGAGGTGTACCTGTGGATGTATTTCAAGGCCTACCTTCAACCTCAGTGCCTCTTTGCTTGACATCATGGGGAAATTA
Organism: Oncorhynchus masou masou; assembly: GCF_036934945.1. Taxonomy (NCBI): domain Eukaryota; kingdom Metazoa; phylum Chordata; class Actinopteri; order Salmoniformes; family Salmonidae; genus Oncorhynchus; species Oncorhynchus masou. The sequence goes on along the minus strand of NC_088224.1, from coordinate 71,572,925 downwards.
AAATAAATCAGCCAAAACCTCAGAAAAAAAATTGTAGACCTCCACAAGTCTAGTTCATCCTTGGGAGCAATTTCCAAACGCCTGAAGGTACCACGTTCATCTGTACAAACAATAGTACAAACACCATGGGACCACGCAGCCGTCATACCGCTCAGGAAGGAGATGCGTTCTGTCTCCTATGGATAAAGGTACTTTGGTGCGAAAAGTGCAAATCAATCCCAGAACAACAGTAAAGGACCTTGTGAAGATGCTGGAGGAAACAGGTACAAAAGTATCTGTATCCACAGTTAAACAAGTCCTATATCGACATAACCTGAAAGGCCACTCAGCAAGGAAGAAGCCACTGCTCCAAAACTGCAAAAGAAAAGCCAGACTACGGTTTGCAACTGCAAATGGGGAATAAAATGCAAATGAATTACTTAAAAATAATGCAATGTGATTTTCAGGATTTTTGTTTTAGATTCCGTCTCTCACAGTTGAAGTGTACCTATGATAAAAATTACAAACCTCTACATGCTTTGTAAGTATGAAACTGTCGATTTTGCAGGTTATCAAATACTTGTTCTCCCCACTGTATCTGATATCGGCAGAAAGCTTAAATTCTTGTTAATCTAACTGTACTGTCCAATTTACAGTAGCTATTACATTGAAAGGATACCATTCTGTTGTTTGAAGAGTGCACAATTTTGAACATGAAAATGTATTAATAAACAAATTAGGCACATTTGTGCAGTCTTTATACAACATTTTGAACAGAAATTGAATGGTTCATTGGATAAGTCTAAAACTTTTCACATACACTGATGTCATCTAGTGGCCAAATTTTAAATTGCACCTGCCCAGGAATAATACATTATGGCCTTTCTCTTGCATTTCAAAGATGATGGTACAAAAAAATACAAAATAACAGTTGGTTTTTTCTTTGTATCATCTTTTACCAGATCTATTGTGTTATATTCTCCTACATTCCTTTCACATTTACACAAACTTCAAAGTGTTTCCTTTCAAATGGTACCAAGAATATGCGTATCCTTGCTACAGGCAGTTAGATTTGGGTATGTCATTTTAGGCAAAAATTGAAAAAAAGGGGTGGATCCTTAATACTTTTTTTTAACATCCTTCTTTATGGTAAATGAGCCTTGGTATAGGAACATTCACTTTTTGAGAGGTCTATACCATCAGTCCCTTGATGCTCAACCTTTTATTGACATAAATTAGGAAAAGGTCCCAAACCGTATAAAGGTCCCTTACTCACACTGAATGGGGGTTGGTTAGATGCATAGCTAGTGTAGTATTTTGCTAGCTTGAGATGCACTATACATAGTACCATCTGCCACTTTCCATTACACTATTTATTTCCATTGAAATTCTTTGAAATGTCTCACCAGAACATGCCTGCTGCTGTAAACAACCCTAATGCCTTACAGTTCGTAAGAGGCTTAAGCTCCAACTTTTCACCCTGGTCCTCTGCAGCAGTCTTTTTGCTCCTTTGTCATTCCCTGTGATATCCCTTCTCTCACTCGCACCACTGCTTCATATTAAAAGGATGAGTATAATATGAATCTAAGAATAGCCTCCTTAATCTCTCCATTGTGAATGAGAGTGTCACTCCTGTACTCATCTCTAATGTAATATCTGCTTTTACTGTGCATGGGTCTTTTAGTGTGCAGATATAGGATCTTCATCTGATCACCCTGTTGCAGGAGAACTTTCTTGCAAGGCAGGAAATTTACCGTTAAAATGTGTAGTTGAGGTTTTAAAAAGCTTCTGAAGTTTGTAATTTCTACTATCAATTTTTAGACTTGATTTTCCCTTTTGAAAAATGTATCAACCCCAACAAAAATGTCCATTAATTATAATCGAAAACAGAAATGAAAACGCTGCACACTGCTGCTCATGCTCCCGTTTTCCTTTCTGTTTTCCATGAGTTTTCCTACACAATCCAGCACTTGCGGAAAGTACCTGGATATGCATATGTTCTCCAGCTTTTGTACATTAATTATAATCCACATAATCATTTACATTTCCTGTTGTTGCAGGATTATTTTCCTACTATAGCAAATGGGCTCAAATTAAGATCCTACATCTGTAATGCTATCTGGACAGTACCTGCACTCACAAGTTCAAACAGCACATTGTGTCTAAACCCGGTGCATCTCATTCGTAGTGGAGCCTCTGAGTGTTCACTGTTCTGCTCAAATACCCGTAGTCAGCAAAGTTACCTAGAAAGCTCTCGCTACCCAAATCAGAGCAGGTGAAAATACCTTTTACACACCCGCTCGTGTATTTCTCCAGAGCATGGAGCTTATTTGCAAGTTAATGTAATGAAAGGTCGAGCTTTTGGAATGGAAAGTGGTTAAAATCAGTAGCAGCCATCAGAATGTAGGCGAGATGAGGTGACTCATACCGTTATGTTGCATCAGATATGGAAAGACATTAATTGTAGTGTACCCATGGTATTTCAGAGAACTGTGATGGTAGAGTCTCTGTGGTATCGATGAGGTTGTTTTTCCATATCCACTACCGTAGCTCAGTATCCCCACTGCATCTCCTCACGATCTCCGGTGTTGCTCTGTGGCAATGTGAAACATTAGTAAATGACTGGGTCTGGGGGATCAGATCTCCCTCCTCAGGCCTCTCGCCACCCCTGTCACAAGAGTTGCAAAAGGATGGTATATTACTTGGAAACTTTCTAAGTCTACCAGTAAACTACAAGAATTTTGGTGTCTTTCAAGGATTTTATATAATCTATCACAAGACACCTATTGGCCCTTTTGGGTACTTCCAATTTTTACAATGTCTGTAATTATCTCTGGCCTTCTCACATGTAAAATATATGAAACAATTAAATAGGATGATTTTCAACAAAAACAATTGAATGAGAAAGCAGAAAAAATATCCTAAATACAGAACATAAACTTAGTGAATACCATTGTTGTTTAATGTGATGGTTTCAGCATGAAATATCCTTAATATTTTTTCTGTATTTTTCTATGTCAGTATGTATTTGTTTTCAGTGTTTTGGTGTCAAACTAGTGGCAGTTGTAAAACAATTCAACAGTTAGAAGAGTTGCAGAGTTAATTGAAAATAATGCCTGGCCTCCCGAAAGGCGCAGCGGTCTAAGGCACTGCATCTCAGTGCTAGAGGTGTCACTACAGACCCTGGTACGAGTCCAGGCTGTCTCACAACCGGCTGTTCCCGGGAGTCCCATAGGGTTGTGCACAATTTGGCCCGGCGTTGTCCGGGTTAGGGGAGGGTTTGGCTGGGGGGGCTTTACTTGGCTCATCGAGATCTAGGGACTCCTTGTGGCGGGCCGGGCGCCTGCAGGCTGACTTCGGTCATCGGTTGAATGGTGTTTCCTCCGACACGTTGGTGCAGCTGGCTACGGGTGTTAAGAAGCGTGGTTTGGCGAGAAATGTTTCGGGGGACGCATGACTCGACCTTCACCGAGCCCATTGGGGGAGTTGCAGCAATATGACAAGATCGTAATCATGAAATTGGGGAGGAAAAAAAAGGGTACATTTCTTTTTTTAGAATAATATTTAATGCCATTATTGGTCTGTCTACTAGAAAGTCATGGACAACATGGACACAGAAAATGAATACTATATATGAATACATTTTTTTGAAAGTCATTCAAGTATAAATAACCAATATGGTAGATTGCCATATTTTCTGTTAATTACCCAAATTACTGAAGTTTCCAGTAACTTTGGAAAACTACCGGTAGCTATGCAACCCTAACCGTCACTGTCCCCATCCCCATAGTTCCCGCAGGCCGCTTCTGCCTTATTTAGAGCCAGGCCACTCGTTATACTAGAGCACGCTAGCTAGTACACCAAATTAGGGCATCAGCCCCTTCTGGTTGTCAAAGCTCTCAAGAGGACACAATCTTATTGACAAGTGTGCACAACAGCTCCTGGAGTCAGACCCTCCGAGGCTTGGCCTGCGTCTAAAACCCAGAGGATCATGGGAAATGTCACATTTTCTGCTGGAGTCGAGAGGGGGTTTGCCTTGAATAACGCTTCTGAAAAACACTATTAATGCAGATTGAGTCCTAAACCTAATATTTTTTGTGTCCATTGTGTTTTTTACAGCGACAAGGATCTGGTGCAGCGGGCGGAAACAGCAAAACATCTGGAGGACAAGGTAAACAAAACATCATTTTTAAGTAATTAGAAATCTTTCAAAGCCTTGCAATATGGGACTGAGGACATCCTATATGTCCTTGTAGTGCCTTTAACCCGTTATCTATTTAGCTTTTTGTTATTACAAATTTGTCAACCACAGGGACTAAGTGCCATATGAAACACTGCTGTTCTGCGTTATGTGCAATAAAAGAAGGCAGAGTATGGTAAGCATTTTAAAACAGGGATATTTGTGCCCTTCTGCAAAAAAAGAGAGCAGCTTGCCACAGCCAGAGCAACATGCTGAGAGAGAGAGAGAGAGGGAGAGAGAGAGGGGGGGTGGTGGACCATAACTGACACACTGGCCCCTGGCATCTTAAACGAGCTTTAAAAGGCCCACTTCTTTCCCCTATCGCTCTTCCTGGTGATGTTATGCAGTTGACGGTGATGAGGGATGAAGGACGAACGTAGACAGGAACAGGAGTAGACAGGAACAGACCATCACAGAGGGATTTAAACTCCAGTGTTAAAGCAGACTTGACATGTAGAAGATTCTATTCAAAAAGTATTCATACCCCTTGACTTGTTCCACATTTTGTTGTGTTTAGGGCTGACCCCATTTAGTCGACTGGTCGATTTGTTTGGTCGATAGGCTGTTTTGGTCGGCCAAGATTTCTTTAGTCCAGCAGTAGCAAACATTTTTTTATAATCATGGTGTACAAGACACCTGTCTGAGTGGACTAAAAGTGAGGAGAGAGGAAACCCCAACTTAATTAGGTCTATAATCAACAGCCTAACCTTTAAGTTTGCCTGGCTTTATACACCATCCATATATATCTATAGAAATAAGACAGATCCTGCTTCTGTTGCCTCTTTGAGTGTTTGTTTAATAGCCTACTGATTCTGTGAGTACCAAGCCTCACACAACCACAACATGTCGGTTAAACAATTACAAGAAATTAGGCTATTTTTTATAATAAAGGCTTTACACTTTTTAAAAATTAGAACAGCCTCTCTGGTATTACTTATAATTTATTTTGTATTCTTTACACTTTTCCAAATTATCAGAAAAATAATTGCAATAATAATAATAACCCTACTTTTTCTTGATCTCCTTCTTATTGTTATTAATACTATTATTATTATTATTACAATCATCATTATAATAATAAGTAAGTCATGTCATTACCAATAGTAGGCATAGTATAGCAGCCTTGTATAACCACCATCGAGTTGTAGGCCTAAGATAGCACCCTGTTTAGTCTTAATACCGTAACTTACTAAGGCATATATTTCAGTAATTATATAGGCTACTGTATCAATCAATCATTAATTTGTTTGTGTCATCAAACAGCATGAGTCATTCGTGATTTGGAATGCAATCACGCATTATAGTTTTAAAATTAAAGCAAAGCGACCCTTGAATAATTAGCATAAACAATAAATTAACCGTTCCAATTTCGCCAACTGCGTTCACGACTGAATATGACTGTTTTTCGTTTATGTTGTAATAAAGGTTTCACAACAACCAAAAAACATTACAACAGACTCTCTGGTATGCTTATAATGTATTTAGTGTTGTTTACACTGCTTCAAATTGTCAGAAAAATTATATTTAAATTTAACAGCACCTGTTTGGCACACATAATATGCACGCACCACTTGCTCCTTACCTTCTATTTCTTGATCTCCAGTATTTTCCACAACTAGTCAAATTTATTCCACACATCTGACTTCCTCTTTACCTCCTGAGCAACCAGTAAATATTCATCTGTTTGAAGTTTATTTGTCACGTCCTCTGCATCCATTTTGCTGTCATATGTGATAGCGGTGTTCTGAATTTTTTTAATAAACAATTTATTGATGTGATTATGATATTCTATAGGTTAGGCCCTATTGGTTACGCACATGCGTTGCATACATGTGTCACATAAAGAGAGCAAGGGTTGAGGGAATAGGGAATGATTTTCCTTAACAAATTAAGGAATTCAGTAACAGAACATTTCAGTCAGAAATGGCTGTAATTATATTGCAACTTCAGCAACACGGACAGCGCGATAAACAATGTTGATGTTCTGTGGTGGTCGCTGCAGCAGTACTCTACACAGACCGGTGAGCCATAACCAATCAGAGCTGCAGTAGGCATATATGCAAACAGACCATTGCCATATATGGATCTATGCCATTCACTTTGAGTAGTTGAGTGGTTGTGAGTGCGCTTGTTTTGAGATCAAAGTGAGAGCTACCTGTAGCGACATGTGAACATTTGTACAGTGAGTTTATTTGCCCAGTTATATATAATTTGTAGTCAGCAATAGGGGAGTGGTTGCTTCTTACAAGAGCACAAAACATGTGCATTTCTAGATGTAAGCGAGTCAGGTAAATTGCTTTTTTATTGTCTTAAAGGTACAGTGTTATGTCAAATAGGCAGAGGGTAGCATAATTGTCTGCTAATGGTATGGGAATAATGATACATTTTATTTTGTAAAGTGGTTTCTTGCATTAAACAACACAACAACATTTTCAGTCACCTCCTTGTCTGTAGGACAAGTGGATTAACAGGTTAGTGTCAAGCACTACATGTTTTTTTGAAAAGTCTCATGGAATTTAAGCCTACATTGAATACCACACTTTGACTGATACTGTAGGCTGATTTATATAACAGCTAATTCCCATGTTTAAATGTTATGGGATGCATATTCAACATAATGTTTTATGGTAGGCCACTGGTATGCCAACGTTATGATCAAATGGCTACTGTATCCTACTTGGCCACTGTTAAAACTGTAACTTAAAGCAGGTACAGCCTCAGTGTTCACAGTAATTATGTGCCGGAAGCTGTACAGAATTTTTGCAATAACTACCACATGAAGCTGGTTGAGAGATTGCTTTGTTTAACACTTTTTTGCTTACTACATGATTCCATATGTGTTATTTCATAGTTTTAATGTCTTCACTACAGTGTAGAAAATATTATTTTTTAAAAACTACAAAATTTGAATGAGTAAGTGTGTCCACACTTTTGACTGATACTGTAAGTATTCACACTCCTGAGTCAATACTTTGTAGAAGCACCTTTGACAGCAATTACAGCTGTGAGTCTTTCTGGGTAAGTCTCAACCTCTGTCAAATTGGTTCTTTTCACGTCTTGCCATAGATTTTCAAGTAGATTTCAGTCAAAACTGTAACTTGGCCACTCAGGAACATGCATTGTCTTCTTGGTAAGCAACTCCAATGTAGGTTTGGCTTTGTGTTTTTGGTTATTGTCCTGCTGAAAGGTGAATTCATCTCCTAGTGTGTGGTGGAAAGCAGACTGAACCAGGCTTTTCTTTAGGATTATGCCTTTGCTTACCTTTTTTTATCCAGAAAAACTCCCCAGTCCTTAATGATTACAAGCATGCCCATAACATGATGCAACCACCACTATGCTTGAAAATATGGAGAGTGGTACTCAGTAATGTGTTGTATTGGATTTGCACCAAACATAACACTTTGTATACAGGACAAAAAGTTTAGGTACCTTACAGATAATTGTATGTGTTGGGTACAGATATGAGGTAGTTGCAAATAATGCTAAATACTATTATTGCACACAGAGTCCATGCAATTTATTATGTGACTTGTTAAGCACATTTTTCTCCCAAACTTATTTAGGCTTGCCATAACAAAGGGGTTGAATGCTTATTGACTTACAGCTTTTCATTTCAGCTTTTCATTTTTAATTAATTATTAAACATTTTGAAAAACATAATTGCACTTTGACATTGAGGTATTGTGTGTAGGCCAGTGACAAACAAAACTCAATTTAATACATTTCAGATTCAGGCTGTAATACAACTAAATGTGGAAAAAGTCAAGGGGTGTGAATACTTTCTAAAGGCACTGTACACTGTGTATTTCAACAACAATCCAATATTCCTGTAATGGCTGTCGTAGGTGGAAGAAGGTGAGGACCAAGGTGCAGCATGGTACGTGTTCATACTTTTAATAATGGAACTGAACACTGATTAACAAACCACAGAGAGAACAACCAAAACAGTTCTGTCTGGTGCAGACACAAAAACACAAAGCAAACACCCACAACCAAAATGGGGAAAACAGGCTACCTAAGTATGATTCTCAATCAGAGACAACGAACGACACCTGCCTCTGATTGAGAACCACTAGGCCAAACACATAGAAATATAACATAGAAGAAAGAACAGACTACCCACCCCAACTCACGCCCTGACCAACCTAACACAAAGACATAAAAAAGGAAGTAAGGTCAGAACGTGACAATTCCTCATCCTAGTCTATCTTTAACAAAACACAGGATATCTGCAACACTATTCAACTTTAAAGTCCTGACTCTAGAAAATAAATTACCCTTAGAATTCTTGTGAACCCAAAGCTCTGATGACTGTCTGTTTGAAACAGAGAGATATACAGTTGAAGTCGGAAGTTTACATACACCTTAGCCAAATACATTTAAACTCAGTTTTTCACAATTCCTGACATTTAATCCTAGTAAAAATTCCTAGTCTTAGGTCAGTTAGGATCACCACTTTATTTTAAGAATGTGAAATGATAGTAGAGAGTGATTTATTTCAGCTTTTATTTCTTTCATCACATTTCCAGTAGGTCAGACGTTTACATTCACTCAATTAGTATTTGATAGCATTGCCTTTAAATTGTTTAACTTGGGTCAAGCATTTCGGGTAGCCTTCCACAAGCTTCCCACAGTAAATTGGGTGAATTTTGGCCCATTCCTCCAGACAGAGCTGGTGTAACTTAGTCAGGTTTGTAGGCCTCCTTGCTCGCACACACTTTCAGATCTGTTCAGAAATGTTCTATGGTATTGAGGTCAGGGCTCTGTTATGGCCACTCCAATACGTTGACTTTGTTGTCCTTAAGCCATTTTGCCACAACTTTGGAAGTATGCTTGGGGTCATTGTCCATTTGGATGACCCATTTGCGATCAAGCTTTAACTTCCTGACTGATGTCTTGAGATGTTGCTTCAATATATCCACATAACTTTCCTTCCTCATGATGCCATCTATTTTGTGAAGTGCACCAGTCCCTCCAGCAGCAAAGCACCTCCACAACATGATGCTGCCATTCCCGTGCTTCATGGTTGGATGGTGTTCTTCGACTTGCAAACTTCCCCCTTTTTCCTCCAAACATAACGATGGTCATTATGGCCAAACAGTTCTATTTTTGTTTCATCAGACCAGAGGACATTTCTCCAAAAAGTATGATATTTGTCCCCATGTGCAGTTGCAAACCGTAGTCTGGCTTTTTTATGGCGGTTTTGAAACCTGGCCTTTCAGGTTGTGTTGCTATAGGACTCATTTTACTGTGGCTACAGATACTTTTGTACCTGTTTCCTCCAGCATCTTCACAAGGTCCTTTGCTGTTGTTCTGGGATTGATTTGCACTTTTCGCACAGAAGTACGTTCATCTCTAGGAGACAGAACGCATCTCCTTCCTGAGCGGTATGATGGCTGCGTGGTCCCATGGTGTTTATACTTGCATACTATTGTTTGTACAGATGAACGTGGTACCTTCAGGCATGTGGAAATTGCTCCCAAGGATGAACCAGACTTGTGGAGGTCTGGCTGATTTATTTTCATTTTCCCATGATGTCAAGCAAAGAGGCACTGAGTTTGAGGGTAGGCCTTGAAATACATACGCAGGTACACCTCCCATTGACTCAAATGATTAGCCTATTAGCCTATAAGAAGCTTCTAAAGCATGACATAATTTTCTGGAATTTTCCAAGCTGTTTAAAGGCACAGTCAACTTAGTGTATGTGAACGTCTGATAGGGAGCACCCCCCTATCCACATCGAAGGGTGGAAGGTGGAAAGTTTTAACTTCCTCGGCGTACACATTACAGACAAACTGAAATGGTCCACCCACACAGACAGTATGGGGAAGAAGGCACAACAGCGCCTCTTCAATATCAGGAGGCTGAAGAAATTTGGCTTGTCACCCAAAACCCTAACAAACTTTTACAGATGCACAATCGAGAGCATCCTGTATCACAGACTGGTACGGCAACTGCACGGCCCTCAACCGTAAGGCTCTCTAGAGGGTGGTGCAGTCTGCACAACACATCACCGGGGGCAAACTACCTGCCCTTCATGACACCTACACCACCCAATGTCACAGGAAGGCCAAAAAGATCCGAGCCACCCAAGCCACTGCCTGTCCACACCGCCACCATCCAGAAGGCGAGGTCAGTACAGGTACATAAAAGCTGGGAACGAGAGACAGAAGATTTTTTTTCAGTCTCAAGGCCTTCAGACTGCTAAACAGTAATCACTAACTCAGAGACGCTGCTGCCTACATTGAGACCCAATCACTGGCCACTTTAATGAATGGATCACTAGTCACTTTAAACAATGCCACTTTAATTAATGCCACTTTAATAGGTAACTGTAACGCTCGTCTTCTTCTGACGAGGTGGAAGAGATATCGGACCAATTTGCAGCGTGGTAAGTGTCCATTTTAATATGTAAAACTGAACACTACAAAATGCTAAATAACACAGTGAAAGAACGAAACAAACAAAACAGTCCCCTGTGGCACAAACACTGACACGGAAAATAATCACCCACAACTCAAAAGTGAAACCAGGCTACCTAAGTATGGTTCTCAATCAGGGACAACGATATACAGCTGCCTCTGATTGAGAACCATACCAGGCCAAACACAGAAATCCCAAATCATAGAAAAAGGAACATAGACAACCCACCCAACTCACGCCCTGACCATACTGAACTTCCTGTGACATCAGGTGGTGTAGGTGTCATGAAGGGCAGGTAGTTTGCCCCTGGTGATGCGTTGTGCAGACTGCACCACCCTCCAGAGAGCCTTGCAGTTGAGGGCGGTGCAGTTGCCGTACCAGTATTCTGTATTTTATACCATTTATTGCACCTTGCCTATGCCACTCGGCCATCACTCATCCATATATTTATATGTACATATTCTCATTCACCCCTTTAAATTTGTGTGTATTAGGTAGTTGTTGGGAAATTGATTACTTGTTAGATATTACTGCACTGTCGGAACTAGAAGCACAAGCATTTCGCTACACTCGCAATAACTTCTGCTAACCATGTGTATGTGACCAATAAAATTCTATTTGATTTGAGTTGGTACAGTATACAGGCAACCAATGTTATTGTGCTTCACGATTCAGGCCTGCTCTCTTTGTTCACTTAATTAAAACACACACACATAGGCAGGCACATATGCACACAACAACACAAAAGACCGAAATGCCTTTGTTGTCTGACCTTGACAATTAATTTAATGCTTGGAAGGAAGGGGGAAAATGCTTCCACAGCATCCTGAGCCCCACTCAATACATAAACAGAGCTCTTAGGCTGCAGAGGAGGGAGTCCAACAGTGCTATTGACTCTCTCCCCAACTCTACATACCTAGCCAATAGAGGAAAGCCTTTCAAAACCAACGACAACAACAGACAGAGATATGTATTCATATTCATTGGCACACCCTATTCAGTCTGTACTCTGCATTTCTGAAAAGCATCATAGTCAAAGCCAAGGCTCTTTACATGGTAACCGTCTCTACAGAGAGATGGAATGGAATTACTATCAGCAGGATCCCATTAAATGAGACTTTCTAGATACAGAGGGAAATAGAACACGTATCTGGAGAAAGTAGATTAATCATAGATCATTTTTTACAAAGAAGGTAACCAAAAAAAGATTCCCCCTCTCTTACAAAAACTAATACGGATCCAGTCCAAACTTTCATGATTTGAGTATATGTCCGTTCATACTACAAGTGCCACCGAAACTGTCCCTTAACATGTCATGATGAGTGTGTGTGCATGACAACACAGAGCCAACTGAAAGACACACTTTAGGGCCCCCCAAACAGGAGCATCAGCCAGGGGTTTGGAGATGTGAAGTCACCACATCTACACTAATGATAGCAACATGCCCTGAGAGAGAGACATATTGCAGAAGCCTATTCTGAGATTCTGACAATGATCACTCAATCACATAAATTGCTCGTTCACATAACCACAGTATTCATATGACAATATTCATATATCTACCTAAAACATTTAAGGTTAATCTGTAATATGAGTTTGGACAGAGTGGTTGATTGAATCCCAGCTGTCATACATTGAGGACATATGTTCCCTGGCTGTATGAAGTCCTACTCACCACAGAGACTGTCCCTCTCATAGAAACAGCTGAGGGTGCTGATGGAGAGATGGCATTGTTATATCATGTATAAAAGAGCATTTCAATGTATGATCTAAAAGTACATGACATCATTTGATGTGTGCAGTGATAATTGGTTTAAAACAAATAGGTGGGTAAACTCTGGTCGCGGTGAAAAAAGTAACGCTCCTTCTACTTTCAATGCATTTTTCCCACAAAAGGTGGGTAAACTGCATTTATCCTCCTCTACACCACGGGATGTGAGGAAACAACTCCATTCAACCTTTTATATGGATTAATACATTACATTACATACTATCCTGTAGTTCAGAGTTTTTAGTTCACAGATTTGATAACAGTTCATAATAATGTGTGAGGTATCGCCAAATGGAGAACTATGCAGATGAATATTTTTATTTAAATGAGGCACAGCATAATCTCCAACTCCCTCATCTTTGAGATCAAAGTCATCATGTACTATACTTAGCTATGGACTAGCTCTCAATGTGAGGCCTGATGACCCATTTTCTTATGCTCTCATAATTAGCACTACCACACTCAATTATACCCAGAATATATTCACCTTGTTCTGTTAAATATCACCAATATTTAAGGAACGTCCAAATTGATATCTAAATGAACCCATTATTACACACAGCAGGATCCAATACATAACAATAAAATAATGGATGTAAAACAAATTATCTGCTCCCAGAACATAATACTATATTTGTAGTACATGTACATATTGAAGTTCATTTACTTGTCACCATGACATGTTTATTTTGTATACCTCATCCCTGAAGTAAAACAAAAAGCAGCCACTGTTAAAAAAAACTCTCACAAAAGGCAAGTAGTCAATGAGGCACCTTCCCTATTGATTCTACCTCATCCTTTGGTTAAAAAAAATAGGTGGCTGGGGAGATGCAGAGGTGGAGCAAGGGTCAGTGGTATTTACCTGACCTTCACACACACACAGCCACGCAAAGCCCCATGTGGGACTCACACACACACATACACACACACACATTAAAGAGGAGTGAGAGATGGCCAACTGTTTCACTTTGAGGCTGTCTTCTCCTTTCCAAGTTAGGGTCCTATGAGAATGAGAGTAAAAAGACCACACACACACCTGTCAAATTGTTATTCTATTATATTAGTTGCGAGGCTTTTGTGAAGGTAACATGAGTAGGTAATAATGACATGTGCATTTTATTGCCTGTACATTGATCACATATCGTCCAGATAATGGGACCTGAGGTCATTGCTTGAAGTCTACAATCATGTTTTTGTCCTTTCTTTTTTATGGACCTTTTCAGATCCTATGACTTTGGAAAATACTATTTGTTTTATAGCAAAAATCCATCCAGCTCTGTTTTGTCACAGGGTGAATCAATTCACTGTGGCATGATGTCATATAGTCTTTGATAAGTTGTAACCACCATCCAGCTACCATAAACATATACTGTAAAAAAAAATAATAATCCTGCAGCAAAAGTATTCTAAAGACTATTCAGAGTGTCACCCTGACACCAGGCATTACATTCAAATAGGAGCAAGGACATGGCTGCTGAAAGTGCTGCCAAGACTAATAACTTAGATAATCTGTCCTGTATGGAGAAAAGACGACATTTCCAAAGTTACCCCAGGGAACATGATTCATCATTGTCATTCGGGCCACCAACAGTTTTTTTCAGCTTGATGAAGAACCCCAAAAACCTACCATGCAAGAACCTCAACTCTTTATTTATAAACATTTTGAATGTAGACACTTATAGTTTCAATAATTACATTGTAGTAAGATATCAAATTTAGCCCATCAGCTTGAATCCTGAAAGTGAAGGCGTTGTGGTTGGAAACACCTCTCTGTCCTTTGCAGCGCAAAGCTTATGAATACATCTCGTTGTCGATACCGGGTAGGGCAGAGTTTATGTAGCTGGCTTGGCTGGCTAGCCACTTCAGTAGCTACTGGTTGGCTAGCCAGCCGAGACCAAAGAGATGAGAGAACTTTTTACTGACTGAAGCATATATCTTCTGACAGTGACACAGTGCAGCCCTGTGGACTGAAGCTGAACTTTACTACAACTAGATATTTAACCCTGTTTAAAATGGGCAATGTTGAGGAGGTAGAAGTGACGAAATGGAATGGAATTATCATAGAGGTTTTTTAACCTCATCCATTCTACAGGTAGCATGGTTGGCTCATTTCTGTTATTCCAGTGTGAAACTCACGTAGATAATACCTTTGACGATACAGTGGTAGCAATACATGGTTATAACATTTACCGAAAAGACAGAAATGCCAACGGGGGCCGTGTTGCGGTCTATATAAAGAACCACATTCCTGTAAAGCTTAGAGACGATCTAATATTAAATTCTGTTCAAGTAATATGGCTACAGGTTCATCTGCCTGACCTAAAGCCCATTCTTGTGGGAAGCTGCTATAGATCACCAAGTGCTAACAGTCAGTATCTGAATAATGTGTGAAATGCTTGATAATATATGTGATATCAACAGAGAAGTATATTTTCTGGGTGATTTTAAATATTGACTGGCTCTCATCAAGCTGCCCACTCAAGAAAAAACGTCAAACTGTAACCAGTGCCTGCTACCTGGTTCAGGTTGTCAGACTATCTACCAGGGTAGTTACAAACAGCACAGGAATTAAATCAACACGTATTGATCACATCTTTACTAATGCTGCAGAAATTTGCTTTAAAGCAGTATCCAAATCCATAGGATGTAGTGATCACAATATAATAGCCATATCTAGGAAAGCCAAAGTTCCAAAGGCTGGGTCTAATGTAGTGTATAAGAGGTCTTTGTCTAATAGCATCTGTAAATATTTTAAATTGATGCTCAAAAACAATGTTTATTGTAACCACAGGGGCAGGCAAACGACAGGTCAAGGCAGGCAGGGGTCGATAATCCAGAGCAGAGGCCAAGGTACAGGACGGCAGGCAGGCTCAGGGTCAGAGACAGGCAGTGGGCGGGTACAGGTTCAGGAAAGGCAAAGGTCAAAAACCATCAGGATGAGAAGAAGAGAGACTAGGGAAAAACAGGAGCTGAGACAAAACATTGGTAGGCTTGAACAAACAAGACGAACTGGCAACAGACAGACAGAAAACACAGGTATGAATACACAGGAGACAATGGGGGAAGATGGGTGACACCTGGAGGGGGTGGAGACAAGCACAAGGACAGGTGAAACAGATCAGGGCGTGACATTATGTCTCCTCAAATATGATGTAATCTTAGTCTGTCATGTTTGGAGCTGTGTGGCTCTGTTATGGACACTTACATTTCTCTTTACAGTTGAGTTGCCCTGGTCGTGTCAGTATACAGTAACTTTAAAACTAACTAATGACATGTTGCACCTCTACCTTGCTACCTTTCAGATGAGACAAATAGGCGTACAGATGAAAACAGCAGGCCAGTGGAGCACTTAGAACAGCAGCAGCCAGGGGCAACTGGTAGGGAAGAGGATGATTTAGGTGACCCACACCCTCTTCCATGGCTGCTATCTATAAATGCATTTGGAGACGTTTTTGAGATGATTACATCAAGATAGCTAGCTAATAGGAAGTTAGCTATCGGATTACATTTAATTCACAAAGCCAAACAGTGTGTAAAGTTAGTTAGCTTGCTAGCAGCTCAGTTGAGTGAGCCTACAAAGTGGCCTACTCTAGCCAGTGAGCTAGATAAAAATACTATTTGGACTCATCAGACCAAAGAACAGATTTCCACCAGTCTAATGTCCACTTTTTTTCCAGAGTAGAGGGACCCACTATAGCTACTGTAATTGAGTACTGTCAGTGTCTGCTGTGTCAGATGGGTAGATGCAAGTTACCTGAATGTAATATATTTATATTGTATTATTATAAAATTTGTAGAAAAATATATGGGAAAATATGAACGAAAAGTATGATAACTGAATAGATTTATTGATATTAGTCTGAATATTATACCTGCACCTGTGTAACAGCCATTGAAAAATGAAACAAAAATTAGACACAAAAAAAACATATTCGATCTAGGGCTTTATTCAATCCGAATCGCGGAAATGTTGTATTTACAGCGTGATTGAAATTTAAAGGCAATGTTCCCTAATGGAGACTGTATTCACGGTAAACACTGCATATATCAGCTCAATCGGGAAATGTACCTTTACATTTCTAGCGTGCAATCTGTAAAACTTCAGCGATAAAGAATGAATAGAGCCCCTAATCTCTCAATGTTTATCTCTAAGTGCACCAAATTCATGCATTTAGCTGTTGACATTCCTTGTTCTTTTACTGCCGTTGGGCTAAGCCCCCAATGTCTTCAAAACGTAGAAACGCCAATGGTTGCAGCTAGCCTTGACATGTCAGTTAGCTTTTCCGTCTTGAATAGGGGGAGAGAGGCACTCGAACACAGCCCAGGGAGACCGGTAGGCTAGCTGCACAATCGATTACATGAGTTTGCTTATCTTTCTCTATCTTTCTCCCTTTCTCTTTGTGTGGATCATACTGAAGCAGATCAATTCAATAGGAGAATGTTCCATGCAATAATCCAAAGAATTGAATAGCCCTCCTCCATCTCTGCTTTATAGAGAAACTGTATTCTAAAACAGTTTGAAGTGGATAATGATCATTGTGGTTTCCCATTTCTATTATAATTGTTTATATCAACAACATATCTGGTAAAAGTCTTCTCTGGTTCAAGTACCTTGTATTTATAAATCTTTCCCTCTTTATCCAAACATAATCTAAGCATTTTCACAGAGACTGCAAAGGTATATTCTCAATGCTCATTCTATTTCCTAATGCTCGCTTTGGAATTTAGCATAAAGAGGCTAAACATAGCATAAACATTTTAACTTTTAATTTGTCAACTGTTCAATACTTTGGTAAAGAAAGTCCCTACTTATCTATTTGAACATGTCCTGTTGTGAGATGATTGGCTCACACCACTGGCTCTGAGTGTGAGATGAGTGTGTCTATAGAGCGAACTGGGGATTAGCTGCAGAAGATTCCTTCTGTTCCCTCTCCTCAGGCATGGAACCCACTGCCTGTTCACCCCCTGGAATTGCATGTCCATCCCTAATGAAAGCCTGAGACCTACCAGGGAAATTATGATCTTCATGTTGTGTTCTATTAATAAAATTGTCGTACCCTTTCTTTTGGTATACATTATTGTGCTTTAGATCAGGGTTTCCCAAACTCGGTTCTGCCCCCCCCCCGTGCACGTTTTGCCCTAGCGCTACACAGCTGATTCAAATAATCAAAGCTTGATGATGAGTTGGTTATTATTATTATTATTATTTGAATCAGCTGTGTAGTGCTCGGACAAAAAACAAAAACGTGCACCCGGCCCCAGGACCGAGTTTGGGAAACCCTACTTTAGATCAACAGTTTACTTGGTCATATTAAAATACATACAGGTTAAAAATATACATATATCTTATCATGAGAGAAGTGTGATTGTGTGTATCCTGTAAAATGTATTGTAATGTATATTCAGAGGGCCTCCCAGTCGGAGGAACCCAGAGTAGTAGTGGAGTACTCTGTGGAGACCAGTGAGTCACAAGCCTCATTTCCTCTTCCTCTAGATGCATCCAAGAAGTCCCAGGAAGTCCCAGCGGAGGACTTTGACATCGACATGGACGCCCCGGAGACTGAGAAGGCGGCCGTTGCCATTCAATCGCAGTTCCGGAAGTTCCAGACTAAGAAGAAGACTGACGACAAGTCATAGTGGCCACAGGGTTTCCCTGTAGTTGTGGAGACCTGGCAGGGGTAGCTTGGTGTGGTGGCGTTTGCATGTATACATATTCATACCGTACGAACTCAAGAGGTGGTGTGAGGGGAGAAAGCAAGGCAGAAGCCTGTCGATCACTGACATGTCTGTGAAACTCCATACGTAACCTATTATTTGATTGCTGTATCAATAAATGGCAAAGTTCTGAAGATTGGTTTTCTGTCCCTCCATTTTGTCCATTCATGGTGTGTAGCTTGTAATGTGTTAGAATGTATTTTGTATTTCAGCTTTTTACCTCCACCATCCCTTCTGTATTTATCAGGTTCTCTCTATGTAGAATAGAAGATGATTTCACCACATAATATAAATGCATTTTTCTTATCCTCATGGCACCCTCTGGTTATGATCTACTGTGTAACAATGTACATTGAATTTAAATAAACATTCTGTGTGGACAAGTGCATATGTGGGGACTTGGTCATAACCCTGTTGAACTCTAAATATAGAAGGAGGATGAGGAGCACCACTCTCCTACGTTGTATTCCCTCCCCTCTTCAGCAGTGTCACCATCCCCATGAACAATTCTCCTTCGATTCTGTCCTCCTTCTGACTCGTGGTTGTTAAAGCTCTCCTTACTTACAAATCGCTTCATTCATAACTAGGAGTTTTTAGGATTCATATTTTATTGGCTATTGAATGTTTTAGAAGGGTCATCGCTACACTGCCTTCTAAATCCCAATAATTTAGCAAGTTAGATACAGTGAGTCAGGTCTAGAATTATTGGATCCCTTGATCAAGATGCGCAAAACAAAGTACTGAGCTACAGTATATTGTATGCTCAAACAAATTGGGAAATTATATTATTTTACACTAACAAAATTGCTCAGAGAAAGTGACAAGTAATACAAATCATTCTTAAAAAGATAGGAGTCAAAATGATTGACAACCCTGATTTCAATACCTTGAGAGGATAACGGCACTGATCTTAGACTATTTCTCCATACAGAATCTTTTCAGGTCCTTGATATCCTTCATCTGCACTTATGGAACTGCCCTCTTCAATTCAAACCACGGGTTTTCAATGGGGTGGTGAGACTGGTCAATGCAGAATTTAGATTTTGTGACCAATTAACCATTTCTTTGTGGATTTTGTTGTGTCCTTGGGATTATTTTCTTGCTGGAAGATCCACTTGCAGCCAAGTTTTAGCCTCCTGGCAGAGGCAACCAGCTTTGTGGCAAAAATGTCCTGGTACTGGGTAAAGTTCCTGATGCCGTTGACCTTAACAAAGGACACAGGACTAGTGGAAGCAAAATAGCCCCATAACATCAAAGATCCCCCGCCATATTGTAAATTGGTACTGTATGGGGTTCTTTTCTGCTTATGCATCCTTATTTCGAGGCCAAACTCACCACTGTTGGGCGTGGCCAAAGAGCTCTATTTTCATGTCATCCAACAGATGTAAAAGCCTGGAATTTGCTCAACTGCATTGACACTTGGATTGGAACCGGTGCTATGGTCAGATGACATGAAAACAGAGCTCTTTGGCCACGCACACCAGTGATGGATTTGGCTTCTAAATAAGGATTCATAATCAGAAAAGAACCCTATACCTACTGTCAAATATGGTAGTGGATCTCTGATGTTATGTGGCTATTTAGATTTTGTTTTTGTTTGACCATTTTAATTTAAAAAAAATCATAGTATGGTACTAACCCTAAGGTACTTGAGATAAAAACAGCTGAATTGGAATTTAAATATATGGTAGTAGTATCTCAAAGTACCTTTTTCTCTGGCTAACAATTAAGTACCTTACTATAATTGTTTTCAATTAAAATGGTCAAAAATAAACTAAACAAAAAGCCATTTCAAAAATAAACATTTTGCAAGGGCTATATGGGAGAGGTCTGAGTGGGGGGTCAAATTGGACGAGCCTAATGGGAAGGATATGTAAAAAAAAAAAATGCATTTACAAAAAAGATAATAATAACCTAGCTGTTATTGGCAGAGAGGAGGGCAAACTCTCTTTGTTATAGGTGGATAAACTTATACCGCCTGGAGATATCGCCAGGTGGTCCAAAACCCCACCCATGCAAAACAAGCAGAAATTTGAGGCAGTCTTTTCAAACAGCTATTACACTAATTTTACCTTATTATTCCAACCTCATAGTGTGTAAATATATATAAAACACATGAAAATCACGTTTTTGACTGCATTGCTCCTTTAAGAGTATTTGTACCAGATATTTTTCTCTGGGATAATGAAATGCCCTGAGGTGGCTAGTGAGATGTCTGAGCCTCTTAGACTGCAGCATAATTATAGGGATTAGCAGGCCTCTGGGAACAGCTCAATTGCACTTTATCAAGGCCAGTAGGGACCTTTGAACTGCACCTCTTTTAGCCTTCCTAGTGACGTACTCGATAGCCAAGTAAACCGAAGGATTGAACGGTTATTTGGCCCATTTCCTTGATATGTAAAGACATCTAGGGCCGTATTGGCAGCAAAGAGGGAAGGCCCTCGATTTTAGTCGCACACAATGCAAGTGTACAGTATGACATTTCCCTCATCAAGATGCTTTCCAGATATTGAAACAGTGAAAATGTCAGTTTGTCAGTGATTTACTGTAAGAGTAAAGTCACTGTCAATGCAATTTTTCAATAAAAAGTAACAGGAACAATGGCCTTCAGAGCTGTTGTGAAGGTCATTCCTCGCATGAGAAAATACTTCATCCACTCGAGCTCCCCCTACTGCACAATGACACTTGCTGAGTTTAATACTTCTCCTGAGACGTGTCCACGTTCTGATTTACCCACTTCGCGTTTACACGATGGTATTAAAATGTGTGTCTTGTCCATCCACACAGATTTAATGATCTGCCCACTGTATGCAAATATGTGTTCATTTATTTTAAGAGACATATTGATGCCATAAGTGGGATAATTATGATTTTAGTGGCTTTGCTGTCCAGATCTGTTTAGACTTGTAAGATAATTCATAGTAATTTAGAGGTACTTATATTTCAAGTGTGTAATGGAAATGAGTTTCTTGCATATCCCAACACCCCCTGAGACACCTGCAGGGTCACAGCCAAGGTCACCATTGTCCAGCTCCCCTAGAGCAATTGGGTTGACAGATTCTTCGCCTTGTCGGCTCAGGGAATCAAACCAGTGTACTTTTCGTTACTGGTCCAAGACTCTATCCTAGAGACTACCTGCCGCTTGCCTACCTCAGAGGTGGTCAGGAACATCTGTTCACAATCAGATCACAATGTCTTTTAATCCTCTAAACCTGTCCAGACATGTGTGCACAATCAAAATACGGACAAGGCTTTTGAGACAAGTATCTGGAACAGCAATCCTCTCCTCCCTGGTGGGATGATGGTGTAGGGAGAGAGTGGAGACTGACAGGTCTGGGATGAGGACTGGGCCTCAGACTCCTCCCTGGAGAGACCCAAGCTGGCACCCTCCTCTCACCTATAAATTGGAGATAGATTGAAGCACCATGGGGCTGGTAGGCTGACACAGGCTTCACAATCCAGACATTATAGTTGAAAAATCAGCAGCATCTCTCAGATGAAGAAGCTTAATCTCGTTCCACAATTTTGAGGGAAAAACAACGCCTGTTTTGAGAAGCATAGAGTATAATGGACTTGAGGTGTTACACACAGACATGTACTGTATGATGTGTTAGCGGGATACTTTCACACATGATACACCCAATATTTTAACAGAGGGAGAGCCCATCTGAATACAGTGATGATATGTCTACTCTTTTTGATAGAAAACCTTCAAGAGCATGTTCTTGTCTTGTCATATGTTCTTGTCATAGATGATATGTCTATGGTTGTCATGGAGGTGAAATACAATATATCCTCCATAGAGGAATAATATCACTCATGTATGAGTGTACTGCATCAAACATATTTCCTCTTGTACTGTACTTCCATTTTAAAGCAACAGTACAATATACAGTGCCTTGCGAAAGTATTCGGCCCCCTTGAGCTTTGCGACCTTTTGCCACATTTCAGGCTTCAAACATAAAGATATAAAACTGTATTTTTTTGTGAAGAATCAACAACATGTGGGACACAATCATGAAGTGGAACGACATTTATTGGATATTTCAAACTTTTTTAACAAATCAAAAACTGAAAAATTGGTCGTGCAAAATTATTCAGCCCCTTTACTTTCAGTGCAGCAAACTCTCTCCAGAAGTTCAGTGAGGATCTCTGAATGATCCAATGTTGACCTAAATGACTAATGATGATAAATACAATCCACCTGTGTGTAATCAAGTCTCCGTATAAATGCACCTGCACTGTGATAGTCTCAGAGGTCCGTTAAAAGCGCAGAGAGCATCATGAAGAACAAGGAACACACCAGGCAGGTCCGAGATACTGTTGTGAAGAAGTTTAAAGCTGGATTTGGATACAAAAAGATTTCCCATGCTTTAAACATCCCAAGGAGCACTGTGCAAGCGATAATATTGAAATGGAAGGAGTATCAGACCACTGCAAATCTACCAAGACCAAGTCCCTCTAAACTTTCATCTCATACAAGGAGAAGACTGATCAGAGATGCAGCCAAGAGGCCCATGATCACTCTGGATGAACTGCAGAGATCTACAGCTGAGGTGGGAGACTCTGTCCATAGGACAACAATCAGTCGTATATTGCACAAATCTGGTCTTTTTGGAAGAGTGGCAAAAAGAAAGCCATTTCTTAAAGATATCCATAAAAAGTGTTGTTTAAAGTTTACCACAAGCCACCTGGGAGACACACCAAACATGTGGAAGAAGGTGCTCTGGTCAGATGAAACCAAAATTGAACTTTTTGGCAACAATGCAAAACGTTATGTTTGGCGTAAAAGCAACACAGCTCATCACCCTGAACACACCATCCCCACTGTCAAAAATGGTGGTGGCAGCAACATGGTTTGGGCCTGTTTTTCCTCAGCAGGGACAGGGAAGATGGTTAAAATTGATGGGAAGATGGATGGAGCCAAATACAGGACCATTCTGCAAAAGACCTGAGACTGGGACGGAGATTTGTCTTCCAACAAGACAATGATCCAAAACATAAAGCAAAATCTACAATGGAATGGTTCAAAAATAAACATATCCAGGTGTTAGAATGGCCAAATCAAAGTCCAGACCTGAATCCAATCGAGAATCTGTGGAAAGAACTGAAAACTGCTGTTCACAAATGCTCTCCATCCAACCTCACTGAGCTCGAGCTGTTTTGCAAGGAGGAATGGGAAAAAAATTCAGTCTCTCGATGTGCAAAACTGATAGAGACATACCCCAAGCGACTTACAGCTGTAATCGCAGCAAAAGGTGGCGCTACAAAGTATTAACTTAAGGGGGCTGAATAATTTTGCACGCCCAATTTTTCAGTTTTTGATTTGTTAAAAAAGTTTGAAATATCCAATAAATGTCGTTCCACTTCATGATTGTGTCCCACTTGTTGATTCTTCACAAAAAAATACAGTTTTATATCTTTATGTTTGAAGCCTGAAATGTGGCAAAAGGTCGCAAAGTTCAAGGGGGCCGAATACTTTCGCAAGGCACTGTATGTCCACTACCATTCATTCTATTCTAGACTGGACATATACACAAATTCATTTCACAGTAGAAGGTTATAATAATAATAATAATAATAATAATAATAATAATAATCATCCATATTGTCATGGGAACTGACAGTTCAGTGATTGTGCCTCGCATCACTGCACCGACCCACTTCTTCTATATATATTTCAAGAGAATAAAAGCAAATAATGTGGAGATGACTTCCTGAGTTCCTGTCAAGCGTATTCTTCTATAATGAGAGTTTATGTTACAATGTCCAGACAGCAGTGATCCACACACTTACAGGACCACATCCAGTCCTCTCAGATTTGTGTACACCGAAGGGGGTAGAAGTCACTGGACGATGTTAGGGTTAGGGTTGGGGCTAGGGTTACGGATGGACCAGGATGTGGACATGGAGCTAGGGTTACGGTTAGGGTTGGGGCTAGGGTTACGGATGAACCAGGATGTGGACATGGAGCTAGGGTTAGGGTTAGGGTTAGGGTTGGGGCTAGGGTTACGGATGAACCAGGATGTGGACATGGAGCTAGGGTTAGGGTTAGGGTTGGGGCTAGTGTTATGGATGAACCAGGATGTGGACATGGAGCTAGGGTTAGGGTTAGGGTTGGGGCTAGGGTTACGAATGAACCAGGATGTGGACATGGAGCTAGGGTTAGGGTTAGGGTTGGGGCTAGGGTTATGGATGAACCAGGATGTGGACATGGAGCTAGGGTTAGGGTTAGGGTTGGGGCTAGGGTTACGGATGGACCAGGATGTGGACATGGAGCTAGGGTTAGGGTTAGGGTTGGGGCTAGGGTTACAGATGAACCAGGATGTGGACATGGAGCTAGGGTTAGGGTTAGGGTTGGGGCTAGGGTTACGGATGAACCAGGATGTGGACATGGAGCTAGGGTTAGGGTTAGGGTTGGGGCTAGGGTTACGGATGAACCAGGATGTGGACATGGAGCTAGGGTTAGGGTTAGGGTTGGGGCTAGGGTTATGGATGAACCAGGATGTGGACATGGAGCTAGGGTTAGGGTTGGGGCTAGGGTTACGGATGAACCAGGATGTGGACATGGAGCTAGGGTTAGGGTTGGGGCTAGGGTTACGGATGAACCAGGATGTGGACATGGAGCTAGGGTTAGGGTTAGGGTTGGGGCTAGGGTTACGGATGAACCAGGATGTGGACATGGAGCTAAGGTTAGGGTTAGGGTTGGGGCTAGGGTTACGGATGAACCAGGATGTGGACATGGAGCTAGGGTTAGGGTTAGGGTTAGGGTTGGGGCTAGGGTTACGGATGAACCAGGATGTGGACATGGAGCTAGGGTTAGGGTTAGGGTTGGGGCTAGGGTTAGGGATGAACCAGGATGTTAGGACATGGAGCTAGGGTTAGGGTTAGGGTTGGGGTTAGGGTTAGGATGAACCAGGATGTGGTTATTGAGCTAGGGTTAGGGTTAGGGTTGGGGTTAGGGTTAGGATGGGTTAGGATGGGACATGGAGCTAGGGTTAGGGTTAGGGTTGGGGTTAGGGATAGGGATGAACCAGGATTAGGGACATGGAGCTTAGGGTTAGGGTTAGGGTTGGGGCTAGGGTTAGGGATGAACCAGGATGTGGACATGGAGCTAGGGTTAGGGTTAGGGTTGGGGCTTAGGGTTAGGGATGAACCAGGATGTGGACATGGAGCTTAGGGTTAGGGTTAGGGTTGGGGCTAGGGTTAGGGATGAACCAGGATGTGGACATGGTTAGGGTTAGGGTTAGGGTTGGGTTAGGGTTACGGATGGACCAGGATGTGGACATGGAGCTTAGGGTTAGGGTTAGGGTTAGGGGCTAGGGTTAGGGATGAACCAGGATGTGGACATGGAGCTAGGGTTAGGGTTAGGGTTGGGGTTAGGGTTAGGGATGAACCAGGATGGGACATGGAGCTAGGGTTAGGGTTAGGGTTAGGGGCTAGTGTTAGGGATGAACCAGGATGTGGACATGGAGCTTAGGGTTAGGGTTAGGGTTAGGGGCTAGGGTTAGGGTTGAACCAGGATGTGGACATGGAGCTAGGGTTAGGGTTAGGGTTGGGGTTAGGGTTATGGATGAACCAGGATGTGGACAGGAGCTAGGGTTAGGGTTAGGGTTGGGGTTAGGGTTACGGATGGACCAGGATGTGGACATGGAGCTAGGGTTAGGGTTAGGGTTGGGGCTAGGGTTAGGATGAACCAGGATGTGGACATGGAGCTTAGGGTTAGGGTTAGGGTTAGGGTTAGGGTTAGGGATGAACCAGGATGTGGACATGGAGCTAGGGTTAGGGTTAGGGTTGGGGTTAGTGTTATGGATGAACCAGGATTGGACATAGGAGCTAGGGTTAGGGTTAGGGTTGGGGTTAGGGTTAGGGATGAACCAGGATGTGGACATGGAGCTAGGGTTAGGGTTAGGGTTGGGGCTAGTGTTATGGATGAACCAGGATGTGGACATGGAGCTAGGGTTAGGGTTAGGGTTAGGGTTAGGGTTAGGGATGAACCAGGATGTGGACATGGAGCTAGGGTTAGGGTTAGGGTTAGGGCTAGGGTTACAGATGAACCAGGATGGGACATGGAGTTAGGGTTAGGGTTAGGGTTGGGGTTAGGGTTAGGGATGAACCAGGATGTGGACATGGAGCTAGGGTTAGGGTTAGGGTTAGGGGCTAGGGTTAGGGATGAACCAGGATGTGGACATGGAGCTAGGGTTAGGGTTAGGGTTGGGGCTAGGGTTAGGGATAACCAGGATGTAGGACATGGAGCTAGGGTTAGGGTTAGGGTTAGGGTTAGGGATGAACCAGGATGTGGACATGGAGTTAGGGTTAGGGTTGGGGCTAGGGTTAGGGATAACCAGGATGGGACATGGAGCTTAGGGTTAGGGTTAGGGTTAGGGTTAGGGATGAACCAGGATGTGGACATGGAGCTAGGTTAGGGTTAGGGTTGGGGCTTAGGGTTACGGATGAACCAGGATGTGGACATGGAGTTAGGGTTAGGGTTAGGGTTAGGGTTAGGGCTAGGGTTAGGATGAACCAGGATGTGGACATGGAGCTAGGGTTAGGGTTAGGGTTGGGGTTAGGGTTAGGGATGAACCAGGATGTGGACATGGAGTTAGGGTTAGGGTTAGGGTTGGGGTTAGGGTTAGGGATAACCAGGATGGGACATTGGGTTAGGGTTAGGGTTAGGGTTGGGGTTAGGGTTAGGGATGAACCAGGATGGGACATGGAGCTAGGGTTAGGGTTAGGGTTGGGGCTAGGGTTAGGGATGAACCAGGTTGTGGACATGGAGTTAGGGTTAGGGTTAGGGTTGGGTTAGGGTTAGGATGAACCAGGATTAGGACATGGAGCTTAGGGTTAGGGTTAGGGTTGGGGCTAGGGTTAGGGATGAACCAGGATGTGGACATGGAGCTAGGGTTAGGGTTAGGGTTGGGGCTAGGGTTACGGATGAACCAGGATGTGGACATGGAGCTAGGGTTAGGGTTAGGGTTGGGGCTAGGGTTAGGGATGAACCAGGATGTGGACATGGAGCTAGGGTTAGGGTTAGGGTTGGGGCTAGGGTTAGGGATGAACCAGGATGTGGACATGGAGCTAGGGTTAGGGTTAGGGTTGGGGCTAGGGTTAGGGATGAACCAGGATGTGGACATGGAGCTTAGGGTTAGGGTTAGGGTTGGGGCTAGGGTTAGGGATGAACCAGGATGTGGACATGGAGCTAGGGTTAGGGTTAGGGTTGGGGCTAGGGTTACAGATGAACCAGGATGTGGACATGGAGCTAGGGTTAGGGTTAGGGTTGGGGTTGGGGCTAGGGTTACGGATGAACCAGGATGTGGACATGGAGCTCGGGTTAGGGTTAATGTTGGGGCTAGGGTTACGGATGAACCAGGATGTGGACATGGAGCTAGGG
The DNA here is from genome assembly GCF_036934945.1 of Oncorhynchus masou masou. NCBI lineage: Eukaryota > Metazoa > Chordata > Actinopteri > Salmoniformes > Salmonidae > Oncorhynchus > Oncorhynchus masou. Next base: position 71,545,406 of record NC_088224.1, on the reverse strand, counting down.
TTAGGGTTAGGGTTGGGGCTAGGGTTACGGATGAACCAGGATGTGGACATGGAGCTAGGGTTAGGGTTAGGGTTGGGGCTAGGGTTACGGATGAACCAGGATGTGGACATGGAGCTAGGGTTAGGGTTAGGGTTAGGGTTAGGGTTAGGGATGAACCAGGATGTGGACATGGAGATAGGGTTAGGGTTAGGGTTGGGGCTAGGGTTACGGATGAACCAGGATGGGACATGGAGCTAGGGTTAGGGTTAGGGTTGGGGCTAGGGTTAGGATGAACCAGGATGTGGACATGGAGCTAGGGTTAGGGTTAGGGTTGGGGCTAGGGTTACGGATGAACCAGGATGTGGACATGGAGCTAGGGTTAGGGTTAGGGTTGGGGCTAGGGTTACGGATGAACCAGGATGTGGACATGGAGCTAGGGTTAGGGTTAGGGTTGGGGCTAGGGTTACAGATGAACCAGGATGTGGACATGGAGCTAGGGTTAGGGTTAGGGTTGGGGTTGGGGCTAGGGTTACGGATGAACCAGGATGTGGACATGGAGCTAGGGTTAGGGTTAGGGTTGGGGCTAGGGTTACGGATGAACCAGGATGTGGATATGGAGCTAGGGTTAGGGTTAGGGTTGGGGCTAGGGTTACGGATGAACCAGGATGTGGACATGGAGCTAGGGTTAGGGTTAGGGTTGGGGCTAGGGTTACGGATGAACCAGGATGTGGACATGGAGCTAGGGTTAGGGTTAGGGTTGGGGCTAGGGTTACGGATGAACCAGGATGTGGACATGGAGATAGGGTTAGGGTTAGGGTTGGGGCTAGGGTTACGGATGAACCAGGATGTGGACATGGAGCTAGGGTTAGGGTTAGGGGCCATATTGGAATCAGCCAGGATTCAGTTTTCAATCTGGCCTGTCAGAGAGCTCCATTAAGTTGGAACTAAAGATGGACTATCGTCAATGCTCCCCTTCTCTTCTAAAACCACTGTCATTGCACATTAAAATATTTAATTGGGGCGTTAGGGGTAATGGAGGGCATACAGTATAACCACCCCTTATCTCCAATTAAACCTTGAGCCAGGTGTTCAGTGGTGATTTGAATAGACTCATTTGGTCTCTGGGACCAATGAAGGAAGGAAACCTGGTCATCCATGATGTAAGTTGCGTGCCCATTGGGGTGGGTGAAACTGATTGGGGTGACCTGTGACCTGTGGCCAGGGAATTTCTCTGTGATGAAGGTAGACGTTTCACTGAACAAACAATGCCTTTGTCTTCTACCAGGTATGAAGTACAAACACATTGAGTTACCTTCACACCACAGGTATTACTATCTATGTGGAGAATGATGCTGTATATTATCAACTTTGCAATTAGAGCAGGATGAAAGTTCTCCGAACAGGCTGTTTAAACAGAATAATATTGGATACTAATACTAATGCCACTGTGGGCAAATTAATTAGCCAGTGAACTTGTAAATTAATTTGATTAAACCTCATGAAAATGGACCTATTCATTAAAAATGTATAAATTAACTTCAAGGTCAAACATTCATAAACTACTGTATGTCTCAGTGTTTCTGAAAGGCCAGTGATCCCCATTATAACACAACCTCATTCAACCCTCTGTGTTTCCATACAGGGTTACTGTCACTCTCTTTTCTTCTCTGTCTTTCACCACCTTCAACAATGACCTAGAAATGATTGGAGCAGCCAGGTTGCTCCAGTAGCCTCAGTAATTCTGGGCCACCCCGTGAACTACTGAGTAATTCTAACCAATAATGGGTCACAACTATTCACAGGTGCCACCATCCCGTTATCGACATAGTTCTCAGGTGTGTTCATCCTGACTTTTTTTGATTTGATTTTACAGTTTTGTTCCTCCTATCCTTTTGGAATTGCCGCATGCATTGATGTGCATTTCCAATTAGAAATAAGAACTGTATCTTAAAGATTAGAAGTTATAGAAGATATAGACACCATACTGATTTCTACACCATGGATTTCCCTGTTGTGTGAAAAAAATAATGTATTGCGGTCATTACAATGGGGAAAAATCACCTACGCATATTTCAGGTATGTATGTATCTCTCCAAATTGCCTCAATTTTCTCCGTAGGGGGTTAGCAAATAGAGAAAAAGGACAACTCTCGCAGCAGGCCTGACTGTCTCAAGGTTGAACATCTACATATACTATATATAATAACACCTTAGTTGTTCATCCTTATGGTAACAACTGGATTTAGTCATAATGTGAACATGATGTGTGTTGTTACTGTAACATAATGCTCATATTAAACATTCAACAGCAATCTGATCATCTCTAATGGTTCTAACGTCTATGGCCTCGCTCAAGTAAAGGGACCATTTTACCACATAAAACACACAAAATTGTAATGAATGCCCTCGTTTTCATTGTCAAAATGCTAAATATATACTGAACAAAAATATTAACGCAACATGTAATGTGTTTGTGTTTTGTGCACAAATTTGTTTACATCCCTGTTATTAAGCATTTCTCCTTTGCTAAGATAATCCATCCACCGGACAGGTGTGGCATATCAAGAAGCTGATTAAACAGCATGGTCATTACACAGGTGCACCTTGTGCTGAGGACAATAAAAGGCCACTAAAATGTGCAGTTTTGTCACACAACACAATGCTACAGATGTCTCAAGTTTTGAAGGAATATGCAATATGCATGCTGACTGCAGGAATTTCTAACAAAGCTTGTTGCTAGAGAATTTAATGTTAATTTCTTTACCACAAGTCACCTCCAACGTCGTTTGAGAGACTTTGGCAGTGTGTCCAACCGGCCTCACAACCACAGTCCACGCGTAACCATGCCAGCCCAGGACCTCCACATTTGGCTTCTTCAGGTTTGGGATCGTCTAAGACCAGCCACCCGGACTGCTGATGACACCGAGGAGTATTTCTGTCTGTAATAAAGCCCTTTTGTGGAGAAAAAATCATTCTGATTGGCTGGACCTGGCTCCCCAGTGGGTGGGCCTGTTTCCCAAGTGGGTGGGCCTATGCCCTCCCAGGTTCACCCATGGCTGTGCCCCTGCCCAGTTATGTGAAATCCATAGATTAGGGCCTAATGTATTTATTTACATTTACTGATTTCTTTAAATGAACCGTAACTCAGTATAATGGTTGAAATTGTTGCATGTTGCATTTATATTTTTGTTCCGTATATTTCAGAGTTAAGGAAAATTGGGTAAAATCCCCAAGAGCATAGAAAGTGTTTGGAAGTACTGCCATAGAGGTCAAAGAGTGTTAAGCTTCCTTAATGTTCATGTAGAATCATCATCCCTGGGGTGATCAGCAGTAGGCAGGCAACCTAAAATTGTTTGACCAACTCCAGGCAGACTGGCCTACTTACATGTTTTACCCCAGACACTCATTGACTTTGGTTGACAAGGACTGTATAATAGTCACTAGGATGTCCTATATACAGAGAAGTACTGACGTGACCCACAACATGCCTTTAATCTACATGCACCCACTTTCAGCTATCTGTGAATAGGAACCACAAATAACATAGATAAATCTTGTAGAATAGAGCCACTACTCGCAGTACAAAAGAACATCTTACATGTGATTATGAGATACTAACAGAGATACTTATGTGGTACTATAAGATAATGATGAGGTACTATAAGATACTGATAATGAGGTACTATAAGAGACGTATGCTGTACTATAAGATACTGAGGATGAGGTGCTATACTATAATTATAATGAGGTGAACATGAGGTACTATAAGGTATGAGGTAGGTTGTGAAGGGTCCTATTGACATCCCCTAATTTGCAGTCCCTCATGGACTGTGTAGCCTCCATACTGTATGGATAGTAAATAAAAGGAACTAATTAAGAGGAATCGAGAAAGCCACCTGTCCGTCAGGACCTGTCTATCCTAGACCAATCAATATCTCACAATCTAGGAGCTGCATATTCCTCTAGCCGATCAGATGGGAGAATTCTGTCTGGCTGATTTAAGAGAGCAGTTAATAAACTTTTCACATGCCCTGAAGGGTGGTGTGTAAATTTCAGACCACCGCCATGGTTCATTTGGTTTCTAGGCCTACTTCAGAGGAAGTTGGGATGGGGGCAAGGAGGGATGAGGAGATGAATACAGTTATGTGGCATAAGGTGATAAATCCACCCCCTCGCCAGGAGGACGCCAACCCAACCAAGTCTCCCACCTAGTCCAGTCTGATGATAAAGGAATAGAGGAAGCTCATGAGAGACCATTTCTTGTCAGAAGCATCCAGCAGCGCAGCTCAGACCCTTCAGTTAGGACAAGGACAAGACAGCTTCAGGATCCATAGAGAGAGAAGAGAGAAGGAGACAGTGTCAGAAGGATCATGGGGGGAAGACTGGTCTTGTGAGGAGGACAAGGGCTGACAGATAAAAGTAGCACAGGGTTACCTCCAGGGAGATGCCCAGTATTTCATGAGCTCCAAATTGCCCCCATCTGATGCCTGTTCTTCTGGCACCTCATTATGAGGCTTACGGGTGAGTAGTGGTCTATTCCAAACCTGCCTAAACTGACACTGCAGCACAATCCCCTCAGAGCCTCCCTAACCAATAGAACCATCCTCAGGGCATTATCTCTGACCTCTAGCCGAATCAGCTCACACACACACAACTTTAGAATTCCAGCCCATCTCAGATAGAGTGGGAAAAGCCATGAAACCCCTCTTCTACTGTACATTCACTCCCTGTGAGGCTGTACGGTCCTTGTACACTGTGCTACAAAACTGTCTTATCATTTCCGAACCCCAACAACACGGAATGAGCTCATCAGCTTATACTGTAAGTAACAACATTTTCACACTTGGATGCAGGCTATGACTTAACAAAAAGTTGTGAATCTCTCCTGATTGACACTGAGGCATTCACGTCTTGTTTCCCCAGGGGAAGGTCATCGTGTCTGTATCTAAAATCTGATTAGGTTTAGAGCTTCTCTACGGTGTGCGCATTGGGAGGTGGAATAATGGCCTCCGGTCAGAGGAACAAATACTTAATGTATGAGAGTGAAATCAGCACATTACATTCAATTCTGTACATGGCACCTAATTATCACTGACATATATATCACTGACATATATATATATACATATATATATGTCAGTGATAAGTAGGTGCCATGTACAGAATTGAATGTAATGTGCTGATTTCACTCTCATACATTAAGTATTTGTTCCTCTGACCGGAGGCCATTATTCCACCTCCAAATGTATATATATATATATATATATATATATATATATATATATATATATATATATATATATATATATATATATATATATACATGTCAGTGATAAGTAGGTGCCATGTACAGAATATATATATATATATATATATGCTCATATTGTCCTGTGTGGCTCAGTTGGTAGAGCATGGTGCGTGCAACGCCAGGGTTTTGGGTTTGATTCCCATGTGGCAACAATACGGAAAATTTATGCATTCACTACTGTAAGTGGCTCTGGATAAGAGTGTCTGCTAAATGATGAAAATGTTAAATATTGTTGCTGTCTTATGAAAACCCCATTACCCTAAACCAAAACCTTTTAGTAAAATGATTTTTTTTCTCCATAATTTCCATTTAACGAACGTACAATTATAAAACATCCGAAGCTATTTTGAACACATTTTTTGGGGTACTAGAGTCGTGAAATATTCAGAGTACATTGAGGGGAGTTGCTGCTTTCAATAAATGAAAAGAAAACATTTATATTGACCAACAATTTGTTTCAAGGTTTTCATCAGACAGTGACGATGTGTAGAATAAATTAGTTATAACCACACTTTCCATGTAAAGACAGGAAGAGTTACATCATGTTAGTATGTACAGTATGTATGTGATGTCAAGTCAATTAGGAATATGTCAACATGTACTGTAGATGTGTGAAGCACAACAAAAGGCTCCAATGTTTTTCAAAACACAACAAGTGCCTACGTCTGTCATTACGTAAGCCCCATAGCTGTGATGTGACTCCTCAGGCTCAGTAGAGTAGCTCATCAGATCTCCAGTGCTGCATTATAGATGCTGTGTCTACATGCAGACCCATTTGGACAGTAGACAAACCCAATAGCCCCACCTCCGTATTGTTTCTAACTTTCCAGAGACGTAGTACGTTCATTAAGATGTTACTACCACTCCCTGTAGTGGCATAGTGCTGTGTGTGTGTGTGTGTGTGTGTGTGTGTGTGTGTGTGTGTGTGTGTGTGTGTGTGTGTGTGTGTGTGTGTGTGTGTGTGTGTGTGTGTGTGTGTGTGTGTGTGCGTGCGTGCGTGCGTGCGTGCGTGTGTGGTGCCCCATATTCTGTTATAGGGATCAGTGTGTGACAATGTAAACCTGATCTGGGACCCAATGTCGTTGTGGGGATGAATAATTTATTGGGTTCTGTGCGCTAGAGTCTAGCGATGCTCCAAATGGCTGGATAGACTACAGCGTGTTCCTGGGCTGCCCTTGAAGCTTCCCATAAGAATGTCACAATGTGTTTAAGTACTGTACAGCCCTCTCTAAAGCAAAACCAATTCCTCCTCATTTATTGTCAAAGAGGTGCTGTGTTAAGTGACTACACAGTGCACTCTGTTGGTGGTGACAACTCCAGGCCAACCCAGTGAGAGCCATTCAGTCATATCAAAAGAGCGCAACACAGGTACAACCAGTGCTAAAGGAGTCGACATATAGACTAAGACACAGGAAGTCTCATCTTTCATTAGTTTGTCATCTCACTGAAACAAGTATAAGGTCTTGTCAATACCCTTCACTACAGTGTTAAAATTTGATTTGGGCTTTCAGGTGATGAATGTATTGGATTTCTCCACAACCCAATAAGTTGTCACTGCTGTAGATAAATCATACTTATTTAAGCAGAGAGCCCTCTGCACTAAAGGTGAAGGGGTCACTGGACTCAGATACCCCTGAGGTCTGATAGGGAGCAGTGATGTCTATACCCTGCCTGCCCTCTACTTGCTATAATAATGTGAGACATCCAATCCAGGTGACCTGTTCAGAATAATTTACCATGTATACACCAAGACCAATTATTGCAGTTACCTCGACTAACATGTACCCTTGCACATTGACTCGGTATTGGTACCTCTTGTATATAGCCTGGGTATTGTTATTCTATTGTATTACTATTTTTCCTTTAGTTTATTTAGTACATTTTTTGCGCATACTTTTCTTTTACCCTGCATTGTTGGTTAAGGGCTCGTAAGTATGCGTTTCATGGTAAGGTGGCAGGGTAGGGTCCCCTGAACAGGCAGTTAACCCACTGTTCCTAGGCCGTCATTGAAAATAAGAATTTGTTCTTAACTGACTTGCCTAGTTAAATAAAGGTAAAATAAAAAAATTAAAAAAAGGTCTACTACACCTGTTGTAATCGGTGCATGTGACAAATAAAATTAGGTTTGATGATTTGATTAAGCGATCTGTGTGCTGGGCTCTGTGGTGGCTGAGAGGGTAGAGATGGAGGAACAGAGAGAAGAAACAGTAGTATCTCCAATCAAACCCGCGTGTGCAAACATGACTAAGCGATCTGTGTGCTGGGCTCTGTGGTGGCTGAGAGGGTAGAGATGGAGGAACAGAGAGAAGAAACAGTAGTATCTCCAATCAAACCCGTGTGTGCAAACATGACTAAGGACTTTATTAACCAAATCATTTCCCCTGTAATATCCACAAATAAAAGTGATCTCTTTTATATATATTCACATTGTATAATTTTCATAGTGTGACAAAATTCTCTTTTGGATTTTCCAGCCATTCCTATAATTGTCATAGATCAGTCCCCATGCAGTCATTGGAAAGGTCGAAGAACGTAGTAACAATCTATCTGAGTAGATTGAGTAGACGGCATGGACAGACAGGTTCAGCTTTAATGGAGTTCTTTTCCTTGGCTCCTCTCGTTGTTGAAAAACGGCCAGATACCTAATCATCGATTTGATCACACTGCGACATACAAAATAAATAAATGAAGAAAGCAATATCCCCTTGCAGAGTCCTCCTCTTCTTCTTCTTGTTTTTAGACATTTCAATATTTTTATATATAATAATAATGACTGTAATTATCCTTGATATAAATTCAATAGTATTTTTCTCTGTCAAATTTAAATATATTATTTTGGCAATTTCATATGGTGTTTAGAATAAAATAATACTCAAAATAGAAAATAAAACAGAGAAATGAGACAGCCAGAAGAGGAAAGAAGGGAGCAAGAACAAAATAAAGGAATACTTGGAGTCAGAAATATACAACTTCAGTTGTTGTTGAAAAGTGTCCATCATCATCATAGTTCCGTGCCAGCTCTCTGTGTAGAGCTGCAGTACAGTATACAGTCCAAGTCCTGGAGGGTGTAACTCCTTGTGTTATACCAGTGTGTATGACTTTGCGTAGGGGTTGTTGCTCTGTTTTAAGTGTCCTCTGGAATCTAGCAGGGACTCCTGTGAGCTACTGAGCTTGGCGGCCTGTGCCTGGGCCAGGTCTCCGGTGGCCTCACGGCCAGTGGGCTCACGCTGGGGCAGGGTGGAGGCAGTCCCTGGCTGCCACTGCTGCACCTCCCTGGACGTGGGCACCTCCATGGGAGTGGGCTCCAGGAGCGGGAGCCGTTTCAGGGTGCGGCTCTTCTGGGGCTCCAGACACGCCTGGCCCAACGCCCCTGCCTCCCCTCCTCCGTTACCACCGTTGGACCCCCGGCCTCCCGACACAGAGCCACGGTTTAACAGGAAGTCCATGCGTAGGTACGGGGGCAGGTGCACCAGATCTCCACCTGAGGGATGAGACCAGAGAGGGGGTTAGAGGGGTACCAGTCAGGAAGGTTAGCGGGGTAACCAGTCAGGAAGGTTAACAGGGTAACCAGTCAGGCAGGTTAGAGGGGTACCAATCAGGAAGGTTAGAGGGGTACCCAGTCAGGAAGGTTAGCGGGGTAACCAGTCAGGAAGGTTAGAGGGTTACCAGTCAGGAAGGTTAGAGGGGTACCAGTCAGGAAGGTTAGAGGGTTACCAGTCAGGAAGGTTAGAGGGTTACCCAATCAGGAAGGTTAGAGGGTACCCAATCAGGAAGGTTAGCGGGGTACCCAGTCAGGCAGGTTAGAGGGGTACCAGTCAGGAAGGTTAGAGGGGTACCAGTCAGGAAGGTTAGAGGGGTAACCAGTCAGGAAGGTTAGCGGGGTACCAGTCAGGAAGGTTAGCGGGGTAACCAGTCAGGAAGGTTAGAGGGGTACCAGTCAGGAAGGTTAGAGGGGTACCCGTCAGGAAGGTTAGCGGGGTAACCAGTCAGGAAAGTTAGAGGGGTACCAGTCAGGAAGGTTAGCGGGGTACCAGTCAGGAAGGTTAGAGGGTTACCCAATCAAGAAGGTTAGAGGGGTACCAGTCAGGAAGGTTAGCGGGGTACCAGTCAGGAAGGTTAGAGGGGTACCCAGTCAGGAAGGTTAGAGGGGTACCAGTCAGGAAGGTTATAGGGGTACCCAGTCAGGAAAGTTAGAGGGGTACTAGTCAGGAAGGTTAGAGGGGTACCCAGTCAGGAAGGTTAGAGGGGTACCCAATCAGGAAGGTTAGAGGGGTACCAGTCAGGAAGGTTAGCAGGGTACCCAGTCAGGAAGGTTAGAGGGGTACCAGTCAGGCAGGTTAGAGGGGTACCAGTCAGGCAGGTTAGAGGGGTACCAGTCAGGAAGGTTAGCGGGGTACCCAGTCAGGAAGGTTAGAGGGGTACCAGTCAGGCAGGTTAGAGGGGTACCAGTCAGGAAGGTTAGAGGGGTACCAGTCAGGCAGGTTAGAGGGGTACCAGTCAGGAAGGTTAGTGGGGTACCCAGTCAGGAAGGTTAGCGGGTTAACCAATCAGGAAGGTTAGCGGGGTACCCAATCAGGAAGGTTAGCGGGGTACCCAGTCAGGAAGGTTAGCGGGGTGACCAATCAGGAAGGTTAGAGGGGTACCCAGTCAGGAAGGTTAGCGGGGTAACCAATCAGGAAGGTTAGAGGGGTACCCAGTCAGGAAGGTTAGCGGGGTATCCAGTCAGGAAGGTTAGCGGGGCACCCAGTTAGGAAGTTTAGCGGGTTACTAGTCAGGAAGGTTAGAGGGGTACCAGTCAGGAAGGTTAGAGGGGTACCCAGTCAGGCAGGTTAGAGGGGTACCAGTCAGGAAGGTTAGAGGGGTACCCAGTCAGGAAAGTTAGAGGGGTACCAGTCAGGAAGATTAGAGGGGTACCAGTCAGGAAGGTTAGAGGGGTACCCAATCAGGAAGGTTAGAGGGGTACCAAGTCAGGAAGGTTAGAGGGGTACCCAATCAGGAAGGTTAGAGGGGTACCCAATCAGGAAGGTTAGAGGGGTACCAAGTCAGGAAGGTTAGAGGGGTACCCAGTCAGGAAAGTTAGAGGGGTACCAGTCAGGAAGGTTAGAGGGGTACCCAGTCAGGAAAGTTAGAGGGGTACCAGTCAGGAAGGTTAGAGGGGTACCCAGTCAGGAAGGTTAGAGGGGTACCAGTCAGGAAGGTTAGAGGGGTACCCTGTCAGGAAAGTTAGAGGGGTACCCAGTCAGGAAAGTTAGAGGGGTACTAGTCAGGAAAGTTAGAGGGGTACCCAATCAGGAAGGTTAGAGGGTTACCCAATCAGGAAGGTTAGAGGGGTACCAGTCAGGGAGGTTAGCGGGGTAACCAATCAGGAAGGTTAGAGGGTACCAGTCAGGAAGGTTAGAGGGGTACCAGTCAGGGAGGTTAGCGGGGTACCCAATCAGGAAGGTTAGAGGGGTACCAATCAGGAAGGTTAGAGGGGTACCAGTCAGGGAGGTTAGAGGGGTAACCAATCAGGAAGGTTAGAGGGTACCAGTCAGGAAGTTTAGAGGGTTACCCAATCAGGAAGGTTAGAGGGGTACCAGTCAGGAAGGTTAGAGGGTTACCCAATCAGGAAGGTTAGAGGGATACCAATCAGGAAGGTTAGAGGGGTACCAGTCAGGAAGGTTAGAGGGTTACCCACTCAGGAAAGTTAGAGGGGTACCCAGTCAGGGAGGTTAGCGGGGTAACCAATCAGGAAGGTTAGAATTGTACCTAGTCAGGAAGGTTAGAGGGGTACCAGTCAGGAAGTTTAGAGGGTTACCCAATCAGGAAGGTTAGAGGGGTACCAGTCAGGAAGGTTAGAGGGTTAACCAAACAGGAAGGTTAGAGGGGTACCAGTCAGGAAGGTTAGAGGGTTACCCAATCAGGAAGGTTAGAGGGGTACCAGTCAGGAAGGTTAGAGGGTAACCAGTCAGGAAGGTTAGAGGGGTACCCAATCAGGAAGGTTAGAGGGGTACCAGTCAGGAAGGTTAGAGGGTTACCCAATCAGGAAGGTTAGAGGGGTACCAGGCAGGAAGGTTAGAGGGTTACCAGTCAGGAAGGTTAGAGGGGTACCCAATCAGGAAGGTTAGAGGGGTACCAATCAGGAAGGTTAGAGGGGTACCCAATCAGGAAGGTTAGAGGGGTACCAATCAGGAAGGTTAGAGGGTTACCCAATCAGGAAGGTTAGAGGGTACCAGTCAGGAAGGTTAGAGGGGTACCAGTCAGGAAGGTTAGAGGGGTACCAGTCAGGAAGGTTAGAGGGTTACCAGTCAGGAAGGTTAGAGGGTTACCAGTCAGGAAGGTTAGAGGGTTACCCAATCAGGAAGGTTAGAGGGGTACCCAATCAGGAAGGTTAGAGGGGTACCAATCAGGAAGGTTAGAGGGGTACCCAATCAGGAAGGTTAGAGGGGTACCAGGCAGGAAGGTTAGAGGGTTACCAGTCAGGAAGGTTAGAGGGTTACCAGTCAGGAAGGTTAGAGGGTTACCCAATCAGGAAGGTTAGAGGGTACCAGTCAGGAAGGTTAGAGGGGTACCAGTCAGGAAGGTTAGAGGGGTACCAGTCAGGAAGGTTAGAGGGTTACCAGTCAGGAAGGTTAGAGGGGTACCCAGTCAGGAAGGTTAGCGGGGTATCCAGTCAGGAAGGTTAGCGGGGCACCCAGTTAGGAAGTTTAGCGGGTTACTAGTCAGGAAGGTTAGAGGGGTACCAGTCAGGAAGGTTAGAGGGGTACCCAGTCAGGCAGGTTAGAGGGGTACCAGTCAGGAAGGTTAGAGGGGTACCAGTCAGGAAGGTTAGAGGGTTACCAGTCAGGAAGGTTAGAGGGTTACCCAATCAGGAAGGTTAGAGGGGTACCAGGCAGGAAGGTTAGAGGGTTACCAGTCAGGAAGGTTAGAGGGGTACCCAATCAGGAAGGTTAGAGGGGTACACTCACTACACTGAGCTGGGAGGAAAATTCTCAATGTCAGCATTACACGGTTTCTTTCGATTCCATAGTAGGTCTTTTCATATGGTATGTACTTACTGTCAGGATATATGGTATATGATAGGAAATCATATGAGTGGAGGAAATATGATTTCAGTTTGGATAATGTAATCTAATCTATCATATTGAGTCAGGAGGATACAGATTGTATAATGATTTCAGGACGATATCATTTTACATGGCTTGTCGAAGGGATTACTTATCCTATGATATTGCTGCATTAACCTGTCAGATTCATATTCAAATCACCTTTCCATTTCTTCAGGACTATTACATCGAACAGTCGTGCAATGCCCACTCTCAAACTCTCCTCATCTGTACCTGGGGTTAACTGAAGCAGAAAGGTGCTTCAAATCTCATTCAGAGACAGATTCTTTGCTGTCCAGGACCAGAACAAACCAAGCATGTGATGTAACCCAAGCGTACATTTAGTTAATGACACTGCAGCACTTTAAAATACTTCTCAACACAGTATTCCCCCACGCAGACAGTGAATCACTGGACATGGTTGAGTGGATGATGATACCATCACTTCTGCTGTAAATGTATCTCATCCACTGAATAAATTACATATTTCATTTAGTAAATTAGATAATCACAAAGACGTGTCCAGTAGCCAGAGATGTATGAGTCGTACTGAAGATTATACACTTGATTAGGAGTGGTGGGGAGACATGTACTGTTCCATTACTGTTCTAATGGATGTCTTCAATATTCATCTTTCAGAGGCCACAGAGATCAGCAGGCTTCAGTGACTGGCCTTTTCAATGCCAAATCACTATCCCCCACCACACAGAGGAGGACCGGCCCATCTATGTAGATTGTATCCTACATGTGACCTTAGTGACTTAATCCCAGAGTTCACAGGGAGCATGAATAATTTACTGTGTATCTAATAGGCTTTATTAAAACCTGTAAATGGCAACCATTTTAAAGCTTTTCTTTGGGAGCTCATTGGGAATTTATTTAGCTGAAATCCATCAGGCTGTAAATTGCAGGGCGTGGGTAATGGCACAACCTATATCAGCTACACAACAATGATTCCCAGTCATGCATTATGTCTCTATGCAGGGGTTTGGGGGTTGATGTATATGAATGTTTCAACATTCTGTGTGCCCAATTCAATCTGCGCTAATGGGAGCTGTTCTCATTTTCTGTAATCTGGCCTTCACACTAGTAAACATACAGACACATCGCGCATGCCCACACCCACACACACCCACACACACCCAAACACACCCAAACACACAGAGACACCTTGGCTTGTTTAAAGGCCCATCACATTTTGACTACTCAACACAAGAAACAGTGTTGCAGTAAATGTTTATGAGCTGAGAACCTCAAGATCATCCTCTAATTGCACAGGACACACTGTTTATGAGCGGTCACACAGATTGTTGCCCAATGTTTCCATCCAGCTTGCCCCAATCACTCTATTGTCACACACACACACGCACGCACTCGCACTCGCACTCGCACACACTCACACACACACACAAAGAAATGGGCTTGCCAAGTTGACCCACTGAACCCAGGTTGACCTACTGTATCAGTATCAGGTGTGTGTGATTGTGATTGACACGTGTCAGAGTAACAGGAGAGCGGCCTCCTCTGTATCCCTGTGTGAATGACAGATGAGGTCACAGTGTCAACTCAGGGCAAAGGTACATTACTACAGAAGGGGGGGGGGCAGGGGGCAGTGGGCCACAGACAGACAGACAGACAGACAGACAGACAGACAGACAGACAGACAGACAGACAGACAGACAGAGAGACAGGCAGACAGACAGACAGGCAGGCAGACAGACAGACAGACAGACAGACAGACAGACAGACAGACAGACAGACAGACAGACAGACAGACAGACAGACAGACAGACAGACAGACAGACAGACAGACAGATCGTTGACATTTTATATTGAAAATGGACTTTTTTTTCTGATCATACTGACACTCACTGGGAAAAAGCACACAAAAATGAACTGTGTTCAAACTAACATGGGTGAATTCCACAGTGTGGGCCACAACAGAGCTGGCTGATGGCATACCAGACTGGTAACAACAGTCTTCAACAGGGACTTACTGTAGAAACCTCTAAACTTGTCTATGTGTCGCTGGTGTCGCCCAACTCCCGCTGCATGAAAGTGAAACCAGGGTTAGCACGACGCTACATCAGGCTCTGTGTCTGAAAGACCGATATCACGCTGAACGTCTCCATTGTGGAAGTAAAGTGCTGTTTTGTATTGACAGACAATAGCTTTAGATTGGCTTGACAGATAGCCTCTACTTGCCCTTAGCTGACGGTTTAAGCCTCCTGCTGGCTGATGACTGTGGGCAGATGGCTTATGTACGCACCATGAAAACATAATGAGGAACGGAAACTCAAGACCCAGCTCAGATAGCCAAAACCTGTCTACCTCGTCTCGCTCACCTCAGCACAGTCCCTACCTCCAGACACCATCAACAACTAGCTAGTCTTCATACCCCCAGCCCAGAATGACAACTAGGCAGGCCAGGACTCAATACATTCTCAATTCAATACATTCTGTCTCTGTGTATGTGTGTATTTTTTACAAAAAATTGTTGAAAATGGGAAATTCCTCATATCTATGTATTTCAACCCAGTCTGTTTGGTCTGTCCACAAACTGCGCTAGACAGTGTAACCAATAGGAATGGGAGGTGAGAAGAAGCAGGTCATATGAGGCCAACCCGGGAGAGGACAGTGTCAGAAAGGTGGACAGATGGACGTAAGGACAGCTCCTCCATGTGCAGGCATTTCTGCAGAGAGCTGAAGCTAAACACAGCACTGTGAGGGGTATTACTGGGTTTTAATGGTGTTTGTACTTCATCGAACATTAACAGCATGCCAGAGGTGCTATCTGAGGAAGAGTATCTCATGATCACTATTTTGCAATAGGCATTTTGTCAAATGCTGTGTTAAATGAAAGCTATGAAACTTAACTTTGAACAGGCCAGAGAGCTGTGGAAGTTACAGTTGTAATGCTGTGACCCAAGGCCTAATTGGAGCAGAACTGAACAGCGATCTATAGCAGTGTTTTCCAACTCCGGTCCTCCAGTACCCCCAACAGTACACATTTTTGTTGTAGCCCCAGACAAAAACACCTGATTCAACTTGTCAAGGGCTTGATGATTAGTAGAATCAGGTGTGCTTGTCGAGGGAAATATGCCTATTGGGGGAGGACCGGAGTTGGAAAACACTGATCTTGAGTAATGAGGAAAATAATACATAATCATTTCCTTTCAGTAAGGTTTGAACTGGACTGTGTGTTTGCAGTGTATGTCTGTTCTGTTTATGAGTGCTGCCTTCTCCTTACCCGGTCTGTGGGCCTTTGGTGCGGCCATGTTCATGACCCGGCTGACGTCCTGAGGCTTGGGCGGGGAGGCGGTGAACCTGCAGATGCCTGACTCAGACGGCGTGCTAGATGCCAGGCTGTCTGTGTAGTCGTTGGTGCCGGCCGTCATTTGCTCCGAGGAGGTGTCGGAGATGAAGCACTCTGTGATAGTGAACTTGGCGTGCCGCAGGTGCTCCTCCATCTTGGCGTGCTCGTAGGCCCGGGCCAGCTCCTCGTACGTGGACGACGCGCTCTCTGTCGACACCATGCTGCTCCGCGCGCGGTCTGCGTAGTCACACACAAACACACACAGAGACACAACATCCATTATAGTGTATGTATATAGCTGAAATTTCCTAAGATATATAGGAAATATCTTAAAACATACCGTGAGCACTCTGACCCTTCCACGTACAGTAGTAGTGGTCTCCCCTTTGCTGCAGACTAATGTTGTATGTGAGACATAGGGTCCGTCCAGTACCTGTGTCCTGCGATGGGCTGACGCTGTAGCTGTCGCTCTCCTTGTCCACAGAGCCGGCAGCACGCGGTGTGGGCAGTCTCCAGTCTGTGCTCAGGGTGTGGGAGGAGGTGGGTGGTTGTGGCCGGTTCAGAGTCCACTGGCTGGCATAGCGGTTCCTGCTGGCTGCAGGGCCTGCTTTGGCAGTGCGGCGTGCTGTGGGGTCTGGGCATAAAAGGGCCAAGGTCTTTACTGGTGAGAGGCCTAGGCAGTGTGAGGCCGAGGCAGTGTCAGAATTGGCACCCTATCCCCTATGTAGTGCACTACTTTTGACCAGTGTCCATATAGAATAGGGTGCCATTTCGGACATACCACTGAAGATCTACTAGAAAGTATATTGCATACTGTATATTGAGTCTTAATTGTCTGTGTATCAAATTATACAAACATCTATTGATCAATAATAATTCATAGGTTTGAAATTACAGTATCATCCTAACCTTTCAGTCAATATAATATTTCCCAAAGACAAAAATAGTATCATATTGGGTCTGACCCAGACATTGAACCTACTGTGCTATGCATCAATGGCACCAAATCAGAATGTCCCTTTAGAACGGCCATGATTAGATCCGGCTTGGAGAAGCCAGAGAAGAATAGCAGTGGTAATAGTAGTAGATAGTAGTAATTCCATCAGTGGGTTGGAAACTGGCACAGCGGGCAGTGTTTGCCCAACACTCTGGATAGATGTGGCTGAGTCAGCAGATAAGGTTCAGGCTCACTGTGCTTATTGTTTATTCATTTTTTGGGGGCCCACTGTGCTTTCTGGCCAGCCTCAATGAGCCCAATCAGGTGAGCGGTCAGGTGGAGCCAGAGGCCTCTCCACTCTTCATCAGCTCAACTCTACTGGCTCAGCAGCAAAAGCCTCCATAGGCCACTGTCTATCCACTGCCTTGACTCTCATTGCTCTGGGCTGTGGGCTCTGTAAGTGGATCTGAGTGTTGAAACTATGATAAGCTGAAGATTCTAGTTTGCTTAGAATGGATTTGGGATCAGGGTATGTGGATACCTGGAGGTTAATTGTTAGAGCTTTTGTTTATTAAAAACAACTCTAAAGTCTAAACACTGATTGGAGGACTGGGGTACAGTTACATGCACATGAGAGAGAAATATGTACAATGATGCTTGGATTGAATGCAACTATATAAAAAAAATATTAATCTTGACAAAGAGCATTCTCTTATTTTTCCAGGGGATGACATTAGGCTAGTAGCTTACTGTACGTCAGAGTAAAGGTGGTGAGGGGTGAGCTATAGAGGTGATTAAATTGGTAAGGCTCTTACTGGTTCCAGGCCGGGCGTCGGAGACGTCCACCAGTGGGCCGGTGGCCTGCGACAGGGACTGGTAGTGGACTGTGTGCGTGACCGTGGACGACTTCTGTTTGGACGTCTCCCCAAAGTCATTATCAGTCAGCAGCACCGTCGACCTGTCGTCTGACAGACAGAAAACAGGGAGGGAGACAATGAGTTCTTAGAAAAGATGATCAAATATATCATGCAAGGGATAAGCATACTGTAAACTGGCAGGGAAGACAGGGGTCTCACCAATAATCTCCATAGTATCTCGCTCCTCGATGAGCAGCTGGGCTCGGGGGATATCGATGTGCATTCTCATGGTCTGCTGCTTGTTGGATGTGTCTGGTGTCCGTGTGTTTTTACTAGGAGATAGTATTGTTTGCAAGTATTCAGTCATAGTTTTAAAGTAACTGTCCAAAAGACTTTTAAAAAGACTTGCTATTTCCTCATACAGTATATCATACTCCTGAGGAGGATGAGCTGGCCAATCAGCGGTCGAGAGGAAGATGAGCTGGCCAATCATCAGCGATCTATTTGTATTAATATTTTTAATGGCTGGTATACGCCCACAACATCCTGTTGTCGGGGTACGCACACACCATTCCAACACAGAAAAGTTGTTTTAAAAAAACTGAATGAAAAACGTTGGAAGGGAAACTATTTCACTCATATTGTAAGTAATTATAGGTAATACTGAAATAGAGATCTGGAAACACTGGACAGTTAGTTGAAAGTATTTTATGATTCCTATCTAAAGTTAACATGTATTCCTCTTCACGTACCTCATCAGCATTTCTGCCAGGCTTTTTGCATCTGTAAAGTCAGCATATAGTAAATTAGTAACAACGCAGAGTTGACAGAAACTAACATATTAAAATCAAAAGCACCAAGCTAATTTCCTAGATGTGCAAAACTAGAACATTAGAGTGGGGCAAATTAAAAGTGGAACACTAGATCTGATCAGACCGTTCTACGCTGTTAGCTAAACTGATAGCCTCTTAGCCTCTCGGGGCAGCAGGTAGCCTAGTGGTTAGAGTGTTGGGCCAGTAACCAAAAGAGTTGCGAGATCAAATCCCTGAGCTGACAAGGTCAAAATCTGTCGTTCTGCCCCTGAACAAGGCAGTTAACCCACTGTTCCTAGGCTGTCATTGTAAATAAGAATGTGTTCCTAACTGCCTAGTTAAGTAAAACAATCTATTACATAATGAAAGTCAATAGTCACAATTCTACTGGTTCTGCTCAGGTTAATTGATCCTCACTCTCTTGAGCATGAAGCATACAGCTCTAAAAAGTGCTTGTGTGTTATTATGTGCTTTGTTTCTATTGTGTGTGTGCGTGCTTGTGTTCTGACTCACCGCGTAGCCTCTTGAGCCTCTGCTCCCTCCTCCTCCTCTTCAGCACCATCAGGAGGATGAAGACCATGACAGCAGCCACCAGGATACAGGTGATGGTCACCATCATCTTCAGCCCCTCGTTGCCTGACATGTTGTCTGTGATGGGGTCCACTGTCTTCAACAGAGGAGGGATGGTGCCTGCGGAGGGAGGAACCAGATAAGCTTGGGGAACCTACCATCCTGAGTATCAGGCATGACTATTTAAGGATGCACCACCAGGGTTGAGGTATCGTAGTCAAATATGTCTCTTTGGAAGGCCTTCTTTGGTATATGAAATTACCTTGGTTCAGGAAGAAAATGTATCATACTAGAAGACCACTGAACTGAACTCACTTCCATCGGCGTTGAGCGTGGCGAACATGATCTTCTTCTCGGCGGAGCCGGCGCTATTGACCACTTTCATCTGCAGCTCGTACCAGGTTGCCTCCGCCAGGTCATACAGGATGTAGCTCTTGGTTAGGGAGGTGCGCTGAGCCGTGGTCCACGTTGCCGTGTCCATCGGATGGTACTCCAGGGTGAACGAGGTGATTGGGCAGCCACCATTGTTCCACCCAATTAGATTGAGCCTGACCCGGGTGGAGTTGATGCTGGCAAACAGCTCATGTTCTTTGGCAAACTGGGGCTCTGGAAAGAAGAGGGGTGAAGAGATCAGATGTAGACTCCTAAGGATGCCTGTAACATTTTATTCATGAGCCAGATCAGGTCACATAATAATTGAGCTAGTCTGAGGGATTGCTTGATAAAATTTTGGATAGAACTGTTGAGTTAGAGTCAGTCCTAAAGGGACAGTGGTGGTGGAGACGCTATCGAGTATGGATGGGCAACATTGAAGGGGGTGGGGGCCACAAAAAAGTTGCTTGCAGGTCTGCATACCCACATGTGCCCACACACACCCCACCCCACCACCACCACGTTGTGAGCAAAACATTTTAGCAGCCCCCCTCTTGACAGTGGACTGATTTTTTTTAACGTTTTAAAGTTAATTTTGTGCAATTCTACACATTTTGCCATTGGGCGTAGCAAAAATGTTGCAGTTTTATAACTCATTTCATGCAATTCTACTTATTTTGCCATGGGGTGGAGAGGAAAATTAGCCGTTTTACATTTTACCATAGGGTGGAGAGAAGTGTTTGCAGTTTGTGATATCTGTGATATCTGAGTGAGACTGACTAACAAAATCAATGGGGGCCCCTCGGCTGGTAATTCGACCATGATTACTAAGTTTAGATAGCTGGCCGCTAGACTAATTTACCAATCTAGAAATGTTTAGCTGACATGGCTAATTGACTGACTATCAGTGACTGAAATAAGACAAAAACTACTGATGCACAACCAAATTTCAAAATTGCACTTTGTGTATTCAACTATTCTAACTTGCAATAGAACGTTTAGAACCCGACTGAGTAAAAAAAAAAAAAAACTTGATCCGAGGGCCAGTTGCCCATCCTTGCTAAAAAGACTTCACCTTTTCCGTGGGTCTTTGCTTCAATGATCTCACTGATGCGTCCGGGGCCCACTCCGTTCTGAGCAGTCAGGGTGAACTTGTACCAGGTGCCACACTTCAGGTTCTCCAGACGGTACGACCGCTCACTAGGGCTGATGGGAAAGCTGCCCCACTGCTCACTGTTGTCCTCTGAGTACTGCAGGATGTAGCCTACAGAAAGAGAAAAATACAGAGACAGAGCATAACTGTAAAATCTCTCCCAACATACTCCAAGTTAATCTAATAACTACATTACCCAGATAATCACTCACAGTGCTGGCACAGCAAAGTGGAACCTTGTAGTATTTGCACTTCCCTTCCAACAGATTGTTCAGTGTTAGACATCGGCTAAATACCTATAAACATGCCATTGAGATTGATTAACATTAAATGTAACATAAGGCAGGACAACAGCACCTGATCATAGCCACCATTTCCTCGGACAAGAGGAAAATAAGACACTGTATTGGTGTTCGAGCAAAGACTAAACAAAATCATTTGACTCATGACATGAAAACAAATGCCATAGGAAATCATCCTGGATATCCCTTAAAAACTCTTTTAAAAAGCCTGAGAGGCCAGAAGCCTGTTGTGTTCCAGTGATGACCAGCTATGATAAATCACCAGTGCTACTCCTTCTGTGATTGGGCTTTCTTCTTGACTGAGTGGTTTAACCTTCCACTTTAACCCACCTAATCTACTTTGTTCCTTTTTAATCTATTCCCTCTCCACTGTTTTAGCACCCCACTCAACGCAATTACTGGGCCTGTCTAAGATAATGAGAAGTGGAGGGCCTTGTAAGATGATTTTGTTCACCCAATGTCCTAATAGGATACTAGCCGTGTAACTAAGGTGTCATTTGTGTGTCTTATTAGTTACCAGTGACTTGTTGAGGTGTTGTTGGTTTGCCCAAATGGAGGTCTACTTTATCTCTTGTTGAAATGTCATTAGTTAGTGTGTCTGAATGGAGGTCTACTTTATCTCTTGTTGAAATGTCATTAGTTATTGTGTCTGAATGGGAATATTTGTCTTGTTGAAGTGTCACTGGGGTGTCGTGAAGGAGGTCTATGCCTTGTAGAGGTGTCTCTGGTGTGTCCAAATGGCCTAATGTCACTCACCTCTGATGGAGCTTCCTCCATTGTCCCCAGGTATCCAGGACAGAGTGATTGACGTGGTAGTTGTCTTGGTAACTGTGAGGCGTGGTTGGTCTGGAGGAACTGTAGAACAAAAGGAATGATGTTTTGAACTAGATCCATGACAACAAAGCATCTGTGCTACATCAAACTATCCACAAAATGTCCTCAGAAGACCTGCTGCTAACCTACATAGAAAGGCCTTTGAAGTGTTAGTACCAATTAGTATTGGACAGCTTTGGACAATTCTCCTTTTGCATCTCTCTCTGTCTTACCTTGAACCTGCAGGTTCAGCGTGATTTCATCAGAGCCCCAGTTGTTGCTGGCCACACAGCTGTAGTTCCCAGAGTCCTCTGCTTTTACCGTCCGGATGATGAAACTAGCGTTGCTATGGACACTGTGGCGTCCATCAATCAGAACAGGAGCAGGGGTACCATTGCTGTTGAGAGGTAGAGTTGACCACATGATATTCAGTACAGTATGTGATCAGAGTTTTTTTTTTTATAAGACATTCCTGCGTTGTGTTGAATCATGTGACAGATGGGTGTTGACCATAGAGATGTATAGAGATCATTACTTGGAAATAACCCAGTTTTGCATGGTTTGCCTAGTTCGTAAACAGCTTAAAGCTATATGACCGCCATAGAGTGGCAACGACACACAATATTTGCTTCAAGACTCCAGCCCTGCAGGTGGCGGTAAGTCACCAGTATTAGCTTTGCACTTTTTTCAAACGTCAAAATAAGAAAAATGTAATACTTTAACATGTAGATAGCCTCAATGGCTGTCACAGACGCCATAATGGCACAGATACAACGTTGCGATCTCTATACATCTCTATGGCCTTGACTTACTTTCCCTTCAGCCACTTGATGGTGGGGGGTGGATCTCCGACCGCCTTGCAGGGCAGAATGATGTCCCTCATCCAGGGTGTAGTCACTGTTCCGTTGAACGTCAGGATCCTGGCCGGAGCTATGGGGGTTACATACATGCACCACTGTGACTGTACCATTCTACCCCTATGAAAAACAATGATGAATAAAAACAGAACGCAAGCAATATCATAGATGCCAACACCATAGTGCAATCAATAATACATCAGCCAGATTAGTTTTGATAGTTACACTATTACACAGGCAGCCTGTACCTTTGGCCCGAGGTTCCACTGTGATGGTCTCACTGCTGTTGCCTCGCCCAGCAGCTGTCACGGCAACCACCCAGATGCTGTACTTCCTGTTGCGGGCCAGGTTTGGCACTCTGTAGAAATATACATCAGGAGAAGCCTCAAACTCACTCATCACCTGGAGAGAGGGACGGAGAAAGGGATGGGGGTTACATATCTGTGCATTTAACAGGGGAGTAATCTTCAAGAGTATTCTCTCTCCGTACAGGACTTTCAAATACAGCCCAGAATGGGAGGACTGGAGGCGGCGTTATAATGAGAGCTGTGGTAATGATAATAGAGCTCCGTACAGTGGGGTGGTTGGAGCAGAAGACGATGTACTTCCTAATGATGCCGTTGAGTTTGAGAGGAGGGAGCCAGGACACAAACACCACGGAGCTGGTGGAGGCTGCGGCCTTAACCCCCGCTGGAGGCCCAGGGACTAGAGGGAGGAAGGAGAGTAAAGATTATGTTAAACATACATATATACTGCAAGTATTAATAGAAACATATGGGCTCATGGCCCTATTCAAGCCCATTGCAGACAGTGCTTTATTCCTGATATCTGATTTGACGTATTCATGCATAGCTTGAACTTTTGCAGAATCATGCTGTGATGTCGATGTGAAAGCAATGATCCACATCTATCTCAAGTGTATCTCAAGCCAGGATTTGTATCTCACTGTCTTCCTTGGTCCGGGTGAAGATCTGCTCGCTGCGCACCCCGTCCCCGGCCCGGGTGAAGGCCAGAACCTGGATACTGTAGTTGGTGTATTTCTCCAGACCATCCAGTTCCAGAGACGGGTAGGAGGTGGTCACGTTCCTGATCTCTCCCAACTCTGACAATGTCACACAATGGTTACACAACAGTTTATCACTCACTCTCACACCATGTCAAATCAAGTCTATGATCCAGTGTCATAGAATTCAAAGAATTACAGTACAGTGACCACAATAACACAATAAGCCTATAACATGCTCCCTGTAAGACCACATTGCAAACTACCATACAAGATGATGCCCATACACAGTAAAATACTGTGATTTTTGACCGAGGTAGTATCTGTGATATTGCAATGACTGACTACTGGCAGTAGTGCTCTGTCTGCTGCGTCTCCTCTGTCCTTGACTGAGTGTCCTTGTAGACAGAGCTGAAGCAGTGACATACTGCATCCTATGAATTATTGATGGAGGCCCGGCAGGCTGCAGGCTGGATCCCATCCACAGGGCCTGAGCAGGAGCAGGGTGTTAGCTCTGGGTGCTGCCCACTCTGGCCCTGTGGTACCTTCCTCCATATAACCCACCTCACTAGAATGAAGCTACTAAACAACTAATGGACTAGATTATATACAGAACAGGATGTGTCTATTGAGATATAATACTCATTGGATAGTTGATTTATAAGTAAAGCTATAAGTTTAATTTGTAACTAATTTGACCAACACTGGCAGAATGAAATTAAAGGAGAAAATGTCAATGTTGCTGAAATATTGCAAAAATTCAACAAGGCAAACCCATGATCTAGTGTTGCCTGTTGAGAAAACTAAAAACTAAACTACTACTACTAATAAAAACTAAGCTAGGGGTGCAAATCTGCCAAGTACAAGATCAATGACATGCTACATAGCACAATTAATATATAAAATTAGAGACTGGGCTAAAACCATTATGATCATAGTGCTCACACCACCAGTGGTCCGCTAAGTGCCTGCTAGCTGGTGTGTTCTGAGTGTCTGTTTATAAGCCCCTACCTCCATCTGGCAGATTGGCCCAGTAGATGACTCTGTAGCCCTGCAGGTTTCCATTGAGGGCCTCTTTGGGCAGGGTCAACCAGGAAAGAGAGATGACTTCTGGAGACTTGGCCATGGCCAGGACATTCTCAGGGGGGCGTGAGGGGACTGTTAAGGGACAGGAGGGAAACAAAGTTAGGACAAATGTACAGACAATGGTGCAACTAGGCTGAATTAACTCCCCCTACTGGCTTCTAACTGTATTGCTGATTTCAAATCTTTCGGGTTGAGGCAATTCAGCAAACATCCAGAAGATGGTAGTCTACCTACGGCAGTGAATTTTCACACTGTGAATGCAGACACACGCACACACACACACAACTCTACTCTACCCTACCCCACCCCTTAACCCCCTGATCCATACTAACCATCCTCCAGTGTTTTGGTGATGACCTCCTGAGAGGAGGGCCCGGTGCCTGCACGGTTAGCCGCCTGCACCACCACCCCGTACTCAGTGAACTTCCTCAGGTTGTCCAGGGTGATGCTCTCGCTGCTGTCCCCTGTGGTGTCCATGCTGATGATGTTAAACTGGAAGCTGCCTCCAGAGCTGTACTCTCTGTAACCCACCTGGTAGCCTCGGATCACCCCATTCTGAAGGTGCTTGTGGGGGGCCTGAGGAGGAGGAGGAGGAGGAGGGATGGATCAGACTGTACATACTCATGACACAGATAGAAACAGGAAAATCTCTGGTTTAACTCCATGAAGACACAGTACCTTCCAGGTGACTTTGATGCTTTGTGGAGAGGTGGCCTCCAGTTGTACTTCTTGTGGAGGGCCATCAGGGGCTGTAGAACAGATGTGTAATATTAACACAAAATACTCTTATGAGAGATTCAGTTGAATGAGGCAGAGACGATAGAGGAAAGCAATACTTTTTTCTGGTTGGTGTGTGGCAAATTAATTAAGTAGACTAGACCCAGCTGCTATCGCATTGGTGCATATGATAGAGACACCCCTTAAGGAGACCAGAACTGTAAAAAAAAATCCATGGTAAAAGGCCTTTTTGAATCATCTGTGTAATCCACCATCTTTGACGGAGGCAATTCAGACATTAATTATATTTAGGAAATATTTCACTAGATGGCGATGCAGCACTAGAAACATGTTTGCTCTGTTATGAACGAGAGACAGACCTTTACTGTATTCAAGGGAATATTACAATACAAATAAATAAATATCCATGACTGAAATCTGAAGACAAACAGAATATGTGTCAACCTGGATTGGAACATAACTACATAATGTTTTGACCCAGTGAAGGACAGATCTGTGTGGGCTGACCTGCTTCGTCAGTGGTGATGGTGAGCTCGTTGCTGGTGTCGCTCTTGCCGATGTCGTTCTTGGCAAAAATGCGGATGTTGTAGGTGGAGGAGGGGTGCAGGTCTATAATGGTGGCCTGGTTCAGCTGGGGGGACACGTCTTTTGTTATCTGGGCTGAATTCCACGTGGCTGGGGGAAGGGGCATACGCAATGAACCTATTAGCATCTCTGTATGACATGACAACCAACAACAAACAAGTTCGCTAATGCAGAAACATATTTAGTTATAACTATGTCATATGCAATTTCATATGGATTTATCACGTTATTCCATAGGCCTATATGCCAGCGCTACCTGATTTGTTCTTGCACTCAATGTCATATCCTGTGATGGGGCTGTTTCCGTCGAAGCCCATGGTCCAGCGGAGGGCAATGGTCCGGTCTCTGACCTCTCGGATCTCCACCTCGGGTGGGTCTGGAGGTTCTAAATGGGTTTAACACCACACACACACACAGATTGGATAGAGAGGTTTACCTGTTCACTTAGTTGTCCTGACAAGGAGAAAACAAACTGCAGGCTGAAGTTAACTAGGGCCCAGAGATGTTGGCTTATGTAGTCAGGAACAACTTACAGTAGCAACATAAAGGTTCCACTATGAAGAAACAGCTTAAGAAGCAGGAGCAGAAGCCAGGGGTTTACCTTGTACTGTTAACTGAATGATCCCTCTGTCTTCACCATAGGAGTTGATGGCATGGCAGGAGAAAAATCCAGAATCTTCGCGAACAGTGGGCAAAATCTGAGGAGAGGTCAATGTACTTTTTAACCAGGAAGCATCACCATAATGCACCATCATAGTTCAGTATTCAACTGATAATAAGATAGCGTACTATACTAATACCAGCTCAGTACAAACACAACAATATACATCACCCCCTTTTGAGGTGGAGGCCCCAGGCCCCCAGCGCACCTTCAGAGTGGAGATGACCTCGTCAGCCACCTCTTTGACCACGACGGTGTAGCGGCTGGTCTCTGGGTTGATGATGCGTTCCTCCTTCTCCCAGCGCACCATGATGGGCTTCTCCCCGTGGGCCGTGCAGCTCATCTCCTTCTGCTGGCCCACCGTGGCCATGGTGGTGTTGGGGTACGACGTGATCATGGCTGGGACTGAGGGAGAGAGGGAGAGGAAAGAAAGGGAGAGATTGATGCAGAGATTGTAACTTTTATTTAACTCAACAGAGGCTCAAACATTCTCCTTTAACAATTCACTATAAGTTCACAGACTGGCCTCTGCCACCCTAAAGCCTAAGGGGGGACTCATTCCCAACATGAGAATAGTCAACTATGGAGAGGCATGAACTCCTATTTAGATTGCCCTGGTTCCCACAATACATTGAACACTAATGGTTCAAAATCAGGCCTTCAGGTAAGCAATATTGTCTCTGCTACAGCATATTTGATACAGTCAGACAGCAACTGTTTACGTGTTGTTCCTGAGGCAGAGCGTCTCAAACAGAGACAGAGACAGAGACAGGGTGCTACAGTGCAGAGTAAAGCCGTGACTAGTCTGAACTCCCCACGGTGTGTAGAGCTCGTCTGGCGTTACGACACTATGACGCACCACGCTTATTAGCAGCGGCTCTGTGTGTGTGTGTGTGTGTGTGTGTGTGTGTGTGTATGTGTGTGTGTGTGTGTGTGTGTGTGTGTGTGTGTGTGTGTGTGTGTGTGTGTGTGTGTGTGTGTGTGTGTGTGTGTGTGTGTGTGTGTGTGTGTGTGTGCGTGCGTGCGTGCATGCGAGCGTGCGTGCGTGCGTGCGTGTGTGTGTGTGTATATTTATTTGGGGAAATATCCCAGTACAGCTATAAACTGCTGCAGGTGTCTTCTACTACTGTACAGATACACAACACAGTCCTGTACTGTCTCACATAAGTTTGTGTAGATCACAGTTACATTGAAAGCCTTAATGGTACAACCTGCTGTATTGATATCTGTTACAAAGGCAGCACATGCTGTATGTACAGTGCACTGTTGCTGATGTTTCAGAGAGGAATGGACTTCAAAGCAGATCAAATAATGTATTGTATATGAATGTGTATCTTTACTGTATGTGTTTAACAAGATCATCCATACAGTACATCCTACTGGCTAAGACAATGGGATAAGTCTGGGGGCTGGTGCTGTAGCCATTCTCATCTGTCTGTCTCTGTGTGTGTGTGTGTGTGTGTGTGTGTGTGTGTGTGTGTGTGTGTGTGTGTGTGTGTGTGTGTGTGTGTGTGTGTGTGTGTGTGTGTGTGTGTGTGTGTGTGTGTGTGTGTGTGTGCGTGCGTGCGTGCGTGCGTGCGTGCGTGCGTGCGCGTGTGTGTGTGTGTGTGTGGGTTAAAGGAGCTGTTTCTCCAGAAGCTAAGTGGGTAGTACAAGCAGAGAGGACTCGTGGCACGTCTCAGAAACACTGTCTGAGAGCATGTTCCCCTGCAGCAGTGTAACTGTGATCTCTCTCCTCTCTCTCCTATCCCACCATGACGGCTATGATTTAATGATGAGAGCCCACTTTGATTATTCATACACAGCAGACAAGACTACTCCTCTGGCCCCACTGTTGTCTCACTACCTCTCCACACACACACTCAGAGCCTCAACCTCTCCGCTGTCTTCTACACACACAGTCGCACACCAACACAAGAAGGCAACACTCATACACAGAACACACACATACACACACACAAATTCAGAGAAACAGAGAAAGACATGCAGAAAAAACAAACCACACATAATCCCAGGTGACACACTCAGAGGGGTGTGTGTGTAGGAGGGAGATGCGGCTCCGCTAGCTGACAGCCCGTCTCTGACATGATTGAATGTGTCAGACTAAGGTCTGCCAACGTTTAAGCCTCATCTCTTATTCACTCTCAAGCTACGCCAAAGAACGCTGATTTATTTAGCGTGACAACTATGAATTTTAAGTGAGGCACATTCAAAAATCCTCCTCAGCCTTCTCTAAATGTTATTGCTCCTTAACAGGGGTAGTTTCTACATCTGAGGCAGCAGGCAGCGCCGTGGCAGGCGGCGTCAGCAGGAGACCTGCCTGATGTTCTCCTACTCCTGCCCCCGTGAGACCGAGGGCATGCCTTGATGAGCGCTCCGCCTTTGAGGGGAGGGGGGAAGAGGGGGAGCCGGAGGAAGTGAGAAATAATGGAGAAAATAAGAAGAATCCTAGTTCTGACATTCCTTTCGAACAACACAGGCAAATGATCTGCTATTGTTATCACACATGTAGCTCTGGCACATAACCTAGCTCCATCAGTGTGATCAGCACAGGTCCACATGATCAAATTGCAGGGAAATGTCTGTCTGCTGTGGCTGTCTATTAAAGCTACAGAGACTGCCTCCTCTGTGCTGTCACGGTGTCATACTCAGTTTGCTGTGACACTCCCAGTACTGCTACAGAAAAGGCCTCAGGTGTCAAAGATGACCGAAAACAAACAGGCAGCTCAAGGTGTTCTCCAACTTAAACCATCCTCACAACAACCTGAGACTTGTTAAAGAAGGTTGGGGGACAACAAAAGGCTGCTCTCAGCAAGACTCCTCTCTCCTCGCTACATTCACCAAACAGCCCTCAGTAGCCCCCCAGGCTACCAGTATTCTTTTTGATGGCCCATAATTGCTTCGTTGATGTATATTTTTTAATATCCAGCGATGTTACAGAGCCTGGTAATAAAGCGCAGTAGGGAGAGAAAGAGAGAAGGGGAGAGAGAGAGAGTGAGACAGAGAGAGGGAGGAGGTTTCTATTCCTATCTGTCTGTCAGATCCAAGTCAGGGCTGGCTATGTGTCACTAGGCAGAGGGAGACTGAGGGGGAGGTTGCCATATTGGATGGAGATGGACTACAACTGACTAAGAAAACAATCATCCAGTAGCATTATTAAAAGGTTTGAATTGCAAAAACTGCCGGTCTTGAAATTGTGCATGATGAACAGAACATTATAGAGTTTAATTTAGGGAAATCCAAAAAACATTGGTTTATCAAATAAAATGAAAACATCTTAATGTAGGATTTCTAGTTGGCTAAGGTGTACACATTTTGAGGAAAATGTATTATCTGCACAGCAGGAGAAAAATCATTGTATCTTTTTGATCTGTACCCCTTCTCTGTAGAAGAGAGGGACTGAAAATAAAGTAGAACACCACATGCAAATAGCTGTTCCCCTGTGCCCTTACTTAGTCTGTCTCTAATTTAAGTACTGATGGGTTTAAATGAAGCAGAAACGCACTGAAGAGCTTCATCGGCCGGTGACACACACATGCATGCACAAATGCGCACACACACACACACAGGATAGTTAGGAGAGGGAGGGCAGGCAGGCAGCAGTGCATACTGAAACACTAATGGTCTTCCTTTTCAATCCACTCAAGCGAATAAGTACACTTTTACAGAAAGCATCTTGAGTCTGAGTGCACAGTTCAGGGGTTATAAGGCATGAAATGTGATATTATGATGAGTGACAAGAGTACAGCTGTACCATCATGTAATGATAGCTTCCAACCCCCCAGTAGCATGATGGATACCACTAACAAAAGCTCCAAAGACATCACAACTCTGGGATTTTTGGATAATCAGAATTTCCCCTCTCCAAGAAGTCGATCGTCATTAAATTAAAATAGTCTTGAGAGATTTGAGTAAAAATAAACAGGAAATGAGAGTAGGCTATTGAAGAGAACGAGCAGGAATCTATAAAGTAGGGAATCTATACAGCTCACTACACAGAGACACGCTCACAGTAGGTCCCCTTTACAATTTGTGTTACTGTAACGCCTCTTTCTATAACAGCCCTAAATCTCCCTGCGTCTTCCTGATGAAGCTTTTGAAGGCTTACTGAATCTGGTGGTCAGGAGCAGCTCTCCACCTAACTCCTCCATCCTAACCTACAGTACAGTACAACGTAGCCAGCTCACACATACACACACAATTACAGTAGGCTATGAAAGACTGAGACTGATACATTCAAAGCAAATCTCTTGCTCTCCCCTCCTCCCCCTGTTCATTCCCAATGATATTGTGTGTCCTGGGGCGTGCTGGTCTCAGTGTCATGGTGGAGGCTGATCTGGGACTGAGGCTGGGGTGACGGTGCTGTGTGAGGATAATACGCTTCAACCCTCATTTCATCATCTCTCCTCGCCGGGCATGCTGGGAAAGTAGGCCACCACGCAATGCCTCACTGGGCAATAACCCCCAAACATACACACGCACGCACGCACGCACGCACGCACACACACACACACACACACACACACACACACACACACACACACACACACACACACACACACACGATTAAATGCATATAGCCTACAATACACCCACACACGCATATTTACAATACATACACACACACACACACACACACACACACACACACACACACACACACACACACACACACACACACACACACACACACACACACACACACACACACACACACGATTAAATGCATATAGCCTACAATACACCCACACACGCATATTTACAATACATACACACACACTCCTCAGGCCGGCCCAGCATTCTTCTCACAGGCCATACAGTACAAGGATGACTGGTTGGGTGGAGCCACTTTAATGCCCTGTTCTCCTGCACAATTACTCTCTCACACTCACTCACCACCACACTGCCACAGAACGCTGCGATGACAACAGGAGACAAATACCTCCTGGGAAAAGAAGGTAGAGAGGAGAGGAAGATACTTTCTTGTGTCTGGAAGTGTATTGCTGTTGTTGGGCCTGGCTACGGTGTACAGCCAACTGTCTGTCAGTGATAAGTAGGCATTAATCAACTGCTTAGCTACTGTTTATGGCATGCTGACCAATGACCTGTGTGGTAATGTGAAAAAAGAACTGGTCCCTGGGCCCAGCCAATTGCTGATTGGCTGTGTAAATGTGCTGTCTCTAGGAGGGCTGAGAGTCAGTGTCACCACAGGTCTAGCCGCTGCATGGCAACCATGGCCTTCAGTGAGCTAATGTACTGATGGAAACACAGAGTGCTACATAAGCACTTCCATGTTAGCCTCAGAAACTCTAGGGGCGCAATTTCATTTTTGGATGAAAAACGTTCCCGTTTTAAACAAGATATTTTGTCACAAAAAGATACTCGACTATGCATATAATTGATAGCTTTGGAAAGGAAACACTCTGAATTTTCCAGAACTGCAAAGATATTGTCTGTGGGTGCCCTAGAACGGGAGCTACAGGCAAAACCAAGATGAAACGGCAACCAGGAAACCAGCAGGATTTTTGAGGCTCCGTTTTCCATTGTCTCCTTATATGGCTGTGAATGCGAGAGGAATGAGCCTGCCCATTCTGTCGTTTCCCCAAGGTGTCTGCAGCATTGTGACGTATTTGTAGGCATATCATTGGAAGATTGACCATAAGAGACTACATTTTCCAGGTGTCCGCCCGGTGTCCTCCGTCGAAATTGGTGCGTCTTTTTCAGCTGCTGGTATTTTTCCATGCGATTCTGAGGGGAAAGCATGCTTCCACGAACTGCATATCAATGAAGAGATATGTGAAAAAACACCTTGAGGATTGATTCTAAACAACGTTTGCCATGTTTCGGTCGATATTATGGAGTTAATTCGGGAAAAGTTTGACGTTTTGGTGACTGAATTTTCGGTTCGTTTCGGTAGCCAAATGTGATGTACAAAACGGAGCGATTTCTCCTACACAAAGATTCTTTCAGGAAAAACTGAACATTTGCTATGCAACTGAGAGTCTCCTCATTGAAAACATCCGAAGCTCTTCAAAGGTAAATGATTTTATTTATTTGGTTATCTGGTTTTTGTGAAAATGTTGTGTGCTAAATGCTACTCAAAATGCTAAGCTAGCTTAGCATACTCTTACACAAATTAGTGATTTGCTATGGTTCAAAAGCATATTTTGAAAATCTGAGATGACAGTGTTGTTAAGAAAAGGCTAAGCTTGAGAGCAGGTGCATTATTTTCATTTTATTTGCGATTTTCAGAAATCGTTAACGTTGCGTTATGCTAATGAGGCTGAGGCTTTATTCACGATCCCGGATCCGGGGTGGGGAGTATCAAGAGGTTAACTATGACAAGCTCATACTGTACAGTACACTGGGTGGAGTAGGCCAGGGCATCGTAGCCATGCTAGCTAGCATACAGCCACTGTCTGTTGCATCTGTGAACAATGGCGCCGGAGGGGAGGGCTGCCGTCTTATTGGCTTTTAACCAACCATGCTATTTTGTTCGTTTTTTTGCATTGTTCATAACTTGTTTTGTACATAATGTTGTTGCTACCATCTCTTATGACCGAAAAGATCTTCTGGACATCAGAACTGTGATTGCTCACCTCAAAATGGACAAATAGTTATTTTTTAATGAGTCGGACGGAAGGGATATACTACTACAGACACCCGATCAGGCCCAGATCCCCATGATTCGCTGGAGAAGGAAACAGAGATTTAGTGGAAAAAGATCAGGGTGCCTTGCGAGGATGAGGTGATGAGTGGCTAATCTGTCCTTGCCTTCCGTCCTGCTAGCTAATGTTCAATCGCTGGAAAATAAATGGGACGAGCTCAAAGCACGTATATCCTACCAACGGCACATTAAAAACTGCAATATCTTTTATTTTACAGAGTCGTGGTTGAACGACGACATTAAGAACATAAGGCTGACGGTTTATACACTCCATCGGCAGGACAGAACAGCAGCCTCTGGTAAGACACGGGGTGGGGGCCTATGCATATACAGTATGTGAACAACAGCTGGTGCACGATATCTAAGGAAGTCTCGTGGTTTTGCACGCCTAAGGTAGAGTATCTCATGATAAGCTGTAGACCACACTATCTACCTAGAGAGTTTTCATCTGTATTTTTCGTAGCTGCCTACATACCACCACAGACTGATGCTGTCACTAAAACCGTGCTCAATGAGCTGTATACCGCCATAAGCAAACAGAGGTGGCGCTCCTAGTGGCCGGGGACTTTAAAGCAGGGAAATTTGAATCTGTTTTACCTCATTTCTATCAGCATGTTAAATGTGCAACCAGAGGGAAAAAACATTCTAGACCACCTTTACTCCACACATAGAGACGCATACAAAGCTCTCCCTCGCCCTCATTTGGCAAATCTGACCATAATTATATCCTCCTGATTCCTGCTTACAAGAAAACATTTAAACAGGAAGCACCAGTGACTCGGTCTATAAAGAAGTGGTCAGATGAAACAGCTGCTAGCACAGACTGCAATATGTCCTGGGATTCTTCCAATGGCATTGAGGAGTACACCACATAAGTCACTGGCTTTAAGAATAAGTGCATCGAGGACGTCGTCCCCACAGTGACTGTACGTACATACCCCAACCAGAAGCCCTGGATTACAGGCAACATTCACACTGAGCTAAAGGGTAGAGTTGCCGCTTTCAAGGAGCGAGACTCTAACCCGGAAGCTTATAGCAATTACTGCTATGCCCTCCGACGAAACATCAAACAGGCAAAGCATCAATACAGGACTAAGAACGAATCGTACAACACCGGGTCTGACGCTCGTCATTCACAAGGCCGCAGGGCCAGGCGGTTACTAGGACGTGTATTTCGAGCATGCACTGACCAACTGGCAAGTGTCTTCACTGATATTTTCAACCTCTCCCTGTCTGAGCCTGTAATACCAACATGTTTCAAGCAGACCACCATAGTCCCTGTGCCCAAGAACACTAAGGTAACCTGCCTAAATGACTACCGACCCATGGTAGTGGGCTACGTTTGTAGCCATGAAATTCTTTGAAAGGCTGGTCATGGCTCACATCAACACCATTATCTCAGAAACCCTAGACCCACTCCAATTTGCATACCACCCCAACAGATCCACAGATGATGCGATCTCTATTGCACTCCATACTGCCCTTTCCCACCTGGACGAAAGGAACACCTATGTGAGAATGCTATTCACTGAGTACAGCTCAGCATTCAACATCATAGTGCCCTCAAAGCTCATCACTAAGCTAAGGACCCTGGGACTAAACAACTCCCTCTGCAACTGGATCCTGGACTTCCTGACAGGGCCGCCCCCAGGTGGTAAGGGTAGGTAACAACACATCCGCCACACTGATCTTCAACACGGGGGCCCCTCAAGGGTGCGTGCTCAGCCTCCTGTACGCCCTGTTCACTCATGACTGGCCATGCACGACTCCAACACCCTCATTAAGTTTGCTGATGACACAACAGTGGTAGGGCCTGAACACCGATAACGATGAGACTGCCTATAGGGAGGAGGTCAGAGACCTGACCGTGTGGTGCAAGGACAACAACCTCTCCCTCAACTTGATCAAGACAAAGGGGATGATTGTGGACTACAGGAAAAGGAGGACCGAGCATGTCCCCATTCTCATCAACAGGGCTGTAGTGGAGCAGGTTGAGAGCTTCAAGTACCTTGGCGTCCACATCACCAACAAACTAATATTGTCCAAGCACACCAAGACAGTCGTGAAGAGGGCACGACAAAACCTATTACCCCTCAGGAGACTGAAAAGATTTGGCATGGGTCCTCAGATCCTCAAAAGGTTTTACAGCTGCACCATCGAGAGCATCCTGACGGGTTGCATCACTGCCTGGTTTGGTGTCAGAGGAAGGCCCTAAAAATGGTCATCGACTCCATCCACCCTAGTCATAGACTGTTCTCTCTGCTACCACATGGCAAGCAGTACCGGAGCGCCAAGTCTAGGTCCAAGAGGTTCCTAAATAGCTTCTACCCCCAAGCCATAAGACTCCTGAACAGCTAATCAAATGGCTACCCGGACTATTTGCATTCCCCCCACCCCCTCTGGAACACTGTTGCTACTCTCTGTTATCATCTATGTATAGTCACTTTAATAACTCTACCTACATGTACATATTACCTCAATTACCTCGACAAAGGTGCCCCCACACATTGACTCTGTACCGGTACCCCCTGTATATAGCCCCGCTATTGTTATTTACTGCTGCTCTTTAATTTGCTATTCTTATCTCTTATTTTTTTGTTGGCGTATTTTCTTAAGACGGCATTATTGGTTAAAGGTTTGTAGGTAAGCACTTCACTGTAAGGTGAACGAATACCTGTTGTATTCAGCACATGTGACAAATAACATTTGATTTGATTTGATCTTCTCAGTGTCTTAGCCACACCATGATCAGAGACTCTGTCTAAATAGATTGTTCATGCTTGTTTACACCAATCAGAGTAAGTATATGAAACACAAAGGCATGAGATGGAATCTAAAAGTCGGTGTGAATTTATGATGTGTACATGTGAATGTATGGTTACTGATGTGTGTGAGAGGGTGTGTGAGAGGGTGTATTTATTTACATTATGTGAATCTGAATGGATGCATGTTAGAGATAGTGTGCGCGCACGTGTGTGTGTAAATGTGGCATTATGTGTACTGTAGGAGCACACGTGTCTGACCATATTTGCATGTGTGTGTCTGTCTATGTGTGTTTGTGTGTGTGTGTGTGTGTGTGTGTGTGTGTGTGTGTGTGTGTGTGTGTGTGTTGCATTATTATGTAGCAGTCAATGCCAGGAGGGAGCTGCATTTGGCTCTGACAGAGAGCGACTTGGCAGGGGGGCTCCTGCAACAGCTTGATAAGAACAGCAACAGAAAATAAGCTCTCCTCACATCTGAGCACCATCAAATGAGAATACTTCCCCCACGCAGCAAAGCCAGTGGCAGTGCCAGGAGACTGGTGACCAGGTCATTAACATACTCCACATGCTGCAGCCACACCAGTCAACACAGCAGAGAGAGAGACACCACAAACTGTCTGGACTCCAATACAAAACCATGTCCTTCTTTCAGTATGTCATGACTCATCACTCAGACTGTGTCTGTTTAAACGGTGTGATGATTCAATGTACAGTTACTACAGTAGCCTATAGGCCATCTGAGCAACACTAAGGTCCATTGTTCTAAACCTTTGGAATGACACAGTGTCTAATGAGTGACCTCATGTCACTGAACTGTATCCCAGTTCCTCTTGGTTCTGTCTCAGGTTGGTTTTGTAACCAGAAAGTGATTAGTGATGCTAGAGTTAGTTATATTTGGCTGCTGCTGGTACTGATTAAAATAGACCTGGCAAGGCAGGTCCTCTCCCTCTTGTCATTCACACATGATGTCTACAAGGCTATAGGAGAACACTGTAATACAAATCAATACGCAGCCAGGGACAGGGCTGATACCAGTAGATAACATATGGGGTGGTACAAGACATGTCTGTGACTTCAGGGAAATACAGATTGAGAGATGGCATGAGAGATGGCATACAGTAGATAACAAATGTGATGCAGGCAATGTAGTACAAATAGGGCAACAGTATCATTATCATACACAGACACAGACACACAGACTGAAAGAGAAAGAGACAGACAGACAGACAGACAGACAGACAGACAGACAGACAGACAGACAGACAGACAGACAGACAGACAGAGAGGGTGAAAGAGAGAGTGAAAGAGTGAGATAGAGAAAGCAGGCCAGAGAAAGAGAGAGCACAGTGGTGTAGTGGTGTTGTGCTCTCTCCCTCTCTTTTCCACATGGCAGACTCTGCTTAAATGAAGAGTTGAACGTGTAATGGAGGGGACATAAGTCCTTGCTCAACAAAAAAACACACGGTCACACCCCCCACCCCCCCCATGGCCAAAGTACCAGTGACTATACTGTGGGGTCAACATTTTACCCTTACCCTTCTTTCCTCTGACCCAAACTCACAGACATGATACAGTTAAATAAAGGTTAAATAAAAAATAAATAAAATAAAAAATACATACTTGTCATTTGATGCTTCACCCAACAAAACCAAACAGAGTTTGTCTAACAAGGAAGTCAAAAAGAAACGTTACAGTAGTTTTGGAGTCTTACTTTTGACGGTGAGGTACATGGACTTGCTAACGTCAGCTCCCACATCGTTGCTGACCTTACACAGGTAGTAGCCGCTGTCCTCCTCTAGTACGTGTTTGATTAGCAGAGAGCCATTGACCAGCAGCTGGATACGGGAGCCAGAGTTCAGGGCGATGGGCTGGAACTGGGGAACCCCGTTACCTGGGGTGGAGACAAGGAGGGACGGGGAAACGAGTCATGGATGATACACATTTCAAATGCATTTAGCACATTTTAAAAATCACCATCATAAACATTTTGAATGTAGAAGTCTACAATATCCTCTAATCCTTAATCGGAACCATTGTATTTATGGCATAAGCAAAGTAAGCTTAAGAGCACATGGGGGTGGTGTTCTACAATTTCCCCTAACTAATTTAAACCCAAAGCTACTACTGTTTTTAATGCTCATGTTTTGGGTGCAGACTATTGACAGATGTGCATCCTTATTCAACTTGTACAGTGTGTAACGCTTCAGTGACAAAGCTTTAGGGATTTAAGGACAGTAAACATGCATCTTAACGCTGCCCCTAAACCTCAGCAGATGCTGTGGAGAATGTAGCCACTAAAAGTGGGTAATCATGAAAGAGATGGTGCCCATGTTCAACACCAGAGCAGATTGTAAAGGAAGAAAACAACAAGACTGCAATGAGGCCTTGAAACAAGGAATCAGCCAATGAAATGCTGTGCAGTTTCCTTTACACAGCAAAGTACTTTTCTTTTCCTTTGTTTTTACATGTGAGGATTTATTTATCCACTGACTCTCAGGATTTGATGCCTGTAAGCTATGTTTGGTATTTTTCATGTGAACAACACTGAACTTGTAGGCATGTAC
Source organism: Oncorhynchus masou masou (assembly GCF_036934945.1). Taxonomy (NCBI): domain Eukaryota; kingdom Metazoa; phylum Chordata; class Actinopteri; order Salmoniformes; family Salmonidae; genus Oncorhynchus; species Oncorhynchus masou. Next base: position 71,506,980 of record NC_088224.1, on the reverse strand, counting down.
ATTTACAAATCTACACATCAAAGACGGAAAAATGTACTGTACATATATTTTTGGGTAAATACAACCTAATCCCCAAAGCATTGATTTTGTCTTTGTGAAACACAAAGATTAGTATTAGTATGTACACGCTTTTGTAGGTCAAATAGTATTCAAAGACCTCTGGTGGTGAGGTATACTTCAGCATACCAGCATACAGCATTATACTTTTCACATATCAGGGAACAAGTATATTTTCTATAATCATCCATGTTTCCGTTGGAGGTAATGTTGGACAGTCTCATTCAAAAAGGTCAAAATGACTTAGTGTAGTGTAGGAAATGTCTAATGCTGAAAATGTTCAGGTCAATGAGCTGCCTGGGAATGGAAACCCACTCAGAGCTGTAAGTGGTATACCTATGTTACAGTAATAGTAACACATCCAGGCTCGCTCATAGAGTATTAAACATATGTCTGAACTGGGCCAGATATCAGCATGCGCTATAGTTAGCGTGTAAAGATAAGGACATTTAGTGAGCTGTGGGTTTTGGTCCTTAATTAAAAATGCAGTCAAGTGCTTCTGGTTAGTGAGGGGTCAAGTGGCAGTACTATTCCCACTCTGCTGCCTTGTAAACGAGAAGAGAGAGAGGGAGAGACAGAAAGTGAAAGAGAGAGAGAGAGAAAGAGAGAGACACACAGAGAGAGAAACCGAGGGTGACAGAGAGAGACAGAGAGAGAGAGAGAGAGAGAGAGAGAGAGAGAGCGAGAGAGAGACAGAGAGACAGAGAGACAGAGAGACAGAGAAAGACGTGCTCTTGGATGATGGATTTTGCATATCCAGAGAGAGCTAACAGTTATGATAATACCAGCTGACCTTTCCTTATTCACTTTCTATCTCTCTGTTGCTCTGCTCTGCTAACACCTGACTGGGAGAATAAAAAACATCTCCAGTGCCATAATATACAGCAACACAGACACTTGCACTTGTAAATTAGAGGTGCATCTCAGATAAAGGTGCCGGCCAAGTCTTCTCTCGCCATTGCCGTGGCAAAGGATCAAGGTTCTGTCAGGTGTTATTAATCAGACAGGGCGTCTAAGATATTGAGGAGCGTCTCTCTCACATCAAACCCAATCTCCTCTCGGTCCCAGGGAGCCCAAGTCAAAAACAAATCCCATCAAAGCCTGGCTGCTGAGTCTGGCCCTGACCCACACCTTTGATGCCCTTCACACTGCCCCCACACGCCACACCATTGGTTGGATTAGTTGTCGTCTCTCCATTGGGGGAAGATTTCACCCGTGTTATGGACAGAGCTGCAAACACAGCTATCCTGGTCAAGTGCTGTGCCACTTTATTCACCTGCTCTCTCCCACCTCACTGGTAGCTCCCCCACCAAACAACCCACAGTGGCTGTACACCTGTGACCCGTGAAAGTGTATGTGTACACCTGCAGTTGTTGAACCACATCATACATGGGCTGTGGATGAAACCATATGTGTTCAATTACAACTACAGTTACTCTATCCAAAACAGCTGCTGTTACATCCCTAAACAATGTCCTTTAATACGTTTGTATAACCATTGAATTAATGCTACCGACAGTCTTCTGATGCTTGATTTACGTATATGTTTACCTTTGGAGTGTTTCCATACGAGGGTGGGGCGTGGATAACCCTCAGCAGAGCAGTTTAGTGTCACAGTTTTGCCATAGATCCCATCCTGGTCTGTGGGCTGCACCACAAACTGGGGAGGAACTGGAGGAGCAGACATAACCACACACAGACTGACTTACTAGTACTTCTGAGATATAAAGATAGTATGAGAGATAGATTAAGATTGACAAAAAGAGTGCAGTGGAAAGAAATATACAGTATAAAGACAGATGCGAAGCAACGGAGAGAGGAGCAGAGAAACAAACAGAAACAGAGAGAGAAAGAAAGACAGTAAGAGTCAGGGAGTGAGAGGAGGGAGCGTAAGAGAGATACATCTAGAAGCAGTGACGGAGACAGAGGAACAATGTGCTAGCCTCTTCTCACCCCTGACAATGAGCTGACTCTGGTGCTCAACGGCTGCAGCCTCGTTGCGTGCAATGCAGGTGTAGTTTCCGTTGTGGTCTGGGGACAGGTTGGAGATCCGCAGTGAGCTGGTGAACTCTATGTTGTCAATGGTGACCCCCAGACTGGCAGGGATTGGCCGCCCGTCCTTCTGCCATGTGATGTCTAGGGGCTGGTCACCTGACATTACCACGCAGGGGATGAAGACACGCTGGCCAATAGAGAACCGCTGGAATGCAAAGGGCTGGATGTATGGTGGAACTGGAGGGGAAGAGGAGAAGAGATGACCATAACCACATTAGGCTGAGAGACAATACACTATACCGGTCCAATCTCCTGTGTGTCATACTTCAATCTTCTATCAATCCCTTTGGAAATTGTTGTTTAGACTCTAAACTCAAAAGGACTGAGAGTGAATCATCACATAATTCCACCTTAGTCATTCCTCCTGTCTAGCCGAACATTCTGTACTCTGAGTCAGAGCAAACAGTACCAAGCACAGGTGTACTATTCCAAAAACAGTTGAAGGGGTGATTCTGTATTTTGGCGATTCATGCCATGTCTGTCTAGAAAGAGAAGATTAAAGAAAACCTAACGATCCTCAAATAGGGAAAAACCACCATGTTAAACAAATTATTGGAGAATCAGGCCTCATGCTAGACTAGATAATGACCTAGATGTGAGATCCTCCTAAGTCCACTGTTGCACCTTCTCAGGGGACTCTCCAGCCATCTCGCAAGTCAGCCGTATTTGAGAATCAACAAGTTAAAATGACATTAAAATAAGCAGCACTTCAGCACTGATTTAATTCACAAAAAAGTAGGGATAATGGACTCCTGGGATCTCACCAGCCGCTTTCAGAATTTGAAGCATGAGCAGAGCAAATTAACTAAGGCACTTGTAGCGGGGAAGTGTTGCTTTATATCATGTGGTCACCGCCCCCCCCCCCCCAGGCTCATCTTATGGCAATGTTTTAAGTTAAGCAGTGGCTGCATCCTTCATGACATGGATATGAGACGTGGGGAATCACTTGTTAACATTACCATTACGTATTCTTGGGCCTCTGGTAATCAAGCTCAATCGCTACTGTACGTGCAGTCATACTAATGACCCTAGCTTAGTCTCACATCCCATAGCAGTGCAGTCGTAGCAGTGGTGAATGTGTTACTGTAGCTTATGTTACACAATGTGATGTGAAGGCCAATGGGAGTATGGCCTGCGAGGTCACTTCCTATCTCTGCCTACAGCTTTGCCATGTTCTACTGTCCACACTCTCATACCTCTTAGAATGCTTATGTATCACATGGAGATGTGTGAAACTTACTCCTCAGCCTGCAGTGTCCTCACTTGCGCCAATGAATAGCTAGCTTTTCATGTGGTGCCGACTGGTAAGTAACTTCAGGAGGGTGGTCGTGTGTGCTAGCATGGCAGAGGTCAGGAGTTTGTGCCAGATGTGGGCCAAATCAAGAGGAAGAGGAACTCGCTAAGCAAGCAGCGTGACGTCCTTTACACTTACCCAAGTGTCGTATGCTAGTGTGTTTACTGTGTACTGTCACAGTGCATGAGTCAGGGAGATGGGCTCTACCTACCTTTGACACTGAGATGGACGCTCTGATTGGTCTCTTGGTGAGGTTTGACCAATACCCTGCAATTGTACTCTCCCTGGTCCAGCTCCTGCACGTTAGACAGCTTCAGAGTGCCGTTGTTCTCAAAAGCCCTCTGCCTGTGGTTGAAGGGGAGCAGGTGGGAGTTCTTATACCACTTGATGGAATAATACGGGTAGCCAATAACGCGACAGTGGACGTACGCGTCCCGCCCTGCGATGGCTGTGATGTTTTTCATTGGACGGATGCTGGCAGCCCCTAAAAATACAGAGAGGGAGAGAGAGCTCTCTATAAACACATTTATGGGTGAGAGGATTGTGAAATGACAGTCAGCAACATCAAGCCGTATGTATTGACAGCACACCCAAATGTGTTAGTTTTTACCACAGGACCTCATGGTAGACTCTGAAGAGAGGGCTGTGAAATCAGGACCATATTAGACAAGGACAAGGTAGGGTTGGCTGACAGCTGAAAGACAGAACACTTTAGTGGACAATATTCACTGTACGAGTTAACTGAATTACAAATCCAAGAGCCACTTGAAACTAATTGTCTTGTCTGAATAAATGATCTATACATTCAGCCATAACATAATAAGTAAAAACTAACTAAGGAAACAAAAGAGCGAGAACTATATTCCCTTTTGCAGTCTAAAGATAAAACCACCACCAGCCTAGAAACAAAGTTAACATATGTGACGCTCAACAGTTGTAACTACAGGATACACCACACTGGACTGAAAACCTGCCTGTCAGTAAGGCCTACAAAGAAAATAATAATAAATTGGTCAACTGTGTTCAAACATCTACACATTGAACAGCAGTGCAAATCAGCTGACGGGAATCATCTCAGCAACAGTGATCTGTGTAGAGGATCAGATTACTATTAAAGACAAGAAGAGAGGTATTATGTTCAACAAATAAGACACAGTCAATAGAACAGACATGTTATGGATGGATCATACACACAATACACACAAACACACACTAACAAAACATGGGTGGTTGTGACCTGGCATTGTTATTGACAGTATGAGGGACTGACATGCAAACAGGCCAACAAGATATGGGTGACTACAAGCAGTGTTGGGATACAAAAAGAAAAAGACCTGGAGTATCACAATCACACTAAGAGCAGAGAGGGACGATGTGATGAGAGATTCACACAGGGATAAAAAATTTAAAAAACACTGAAAGAAATTAGGGGAAACTAAACAATGGAGTCCAAAAGCTGCAACTGAAGAATAAAGAGAGCAAAGAGAAAGAAAGAAAGAAAGAAAGAAAGAAAGACAAAAGAAATCTGAAAATGAGTAAAAAGTCAAAAGGTTAGGAATCTGTAGGCACTTTACAAAGGAGGGAGAATACAACAAAAACCTAAAAGAAACAGGCATTGAATTTGGAAACCAAACAAACATGTGTTAGGTGTATGTTTTTGTTGTTTTGGAGGAGCTGATCTGACAAGCACCTCTTACGTTTATTCGAGCCTGGTGGTAGACTGCCCCGGCCGAGTTCCTGCAGGTGCAGCGATACACCCCTCCGTCCACCTCCTTAGTGTGAGTGATGTTCAGCTGGCTGACCACGTGGCCCTCGTTGGTCTCGTAGTGGCCGGGGTGGTGGTGGTTGTCCTTGATGACTGGGTCGTCGTCCAGGTTCCAGGTGCAGGAGGGAGGGGGAGTGCCTTTGACGTTACACACCAGGAAGACCGGTTCGTTGGGGTTGACCACCTTTTCACTGAAGGAGGACAGAATCTTCGGAGTGCCGTCTGAAAGGGGAGAGAAAGGGAGACCGTGAGTAATGGTTCATAAGACTGAACAAAAGCAGCAATAGAATATCTATCATCTGTCACTCAAACCTGTACACCTACCTTTTTTCTTTGTCTGCCATTATTGGGGGCAGTCTTAGCCAAATAAAAAACAGCTTTATTTTAGAGTGGCCTGCTGTTGCTATCTGCTAACACTGGTATGTTCTACATCATTATAGATGATCAATATCCTCCTTATACAGTTCTGTGGCCACGCAAGACAGTTGCCCAAGCAACCAGGCTCAGGTAAGCAGTTTAAAACTGACTGGGATAGTAGCCCTAATGACACTGGCTGCTCTGATGCAGCACAACACAACGCATTAACACAGGCCCTGCATCGATCCAGGGCCAAAATCCCTTTGTGCTAAGTCACCGCTGGTGCTACTAAACATACATGGAGACAAAACATGCACACAACCAGGGGTGAAACGTTCACTGGGTACAGGGGGGACATGTCCCCCCCACATTCTGAAATTGCATTTTTGTCCCCCCCCAGTTTTATCATTGGAATGTGACACAAAACAAGGCAATGGTGTGCTTTAGGACTATGCAGACACCTCAGAGTGGTCAGGTAGGCTGTGTTTATCTGACTGGATAAAAAAATGTAACAATAATTATGTCCCCCCCACTTGTTTTTTTGTGTTGAATTTTTTTACCCCTTTTTCTCCCCAATTTCATGGTATCCATTTGTTTAGTAGCTACTATCTTGTCTCATCGCTACAAATTCTGTACGGGCTCGGGAGAGACGAAGGTTGAAGGTCATGCGTCCTCCAATACACAACACAATGCACAGCACCCAGCCCACCACAGGAGTTGCTGGTGTGCGATGAGACAAGGATATCCCTACCGTCCAAGCCCTCCCTAACCCGGACGACGCTAGGCCAATTGTGCGTTGCCCCGCGAGCCTCCCGGTCACAGCCGGAGCCTGGGTGTGAACCCAGCGTCTCTGGTGGCACAGCTGTTGCTGCAGTATAGCGCCCTTCACCACTGCACCACCTGGGAGGCCTCCCCCCCACTTCTAACACAAAAGTTGCGTCCCTGCACACAACATAAAACTGTGAACGCTCATGCTACAGTCAACTGCCAAGCGGTACAGTCCACGTGGGAAAAAAAACACATGGTAATATATTCTAACCACTGTCTTGTTACAACATGATAAATATATCCAGTAACTGTCATAGCAACATTGATCTTTATAAGAAACCACTACTGTATCTCACCCTCCAAGATGACCGGAACAAAATCCTGAGCGGACATTTTGTTCTTCCTGGCGAAACATTGGTAGGCCCCTCCGTCGCTCTTGGCCATGCCCTCCATGATCAGGTTCTCCCTGCTGATGCCTGTGATCCGCACGTTGTTGCCGGGGTAGATGATCTCTCCATTACGGTACCACGATAGCTCGTACTCATCCGAGCCACTGACACTGCAATGCAAGGACACCTTACTCCCCACGCTGCCCTTCACCTTTCGTGGGCTGACCACTGCCTTCAGGGGCTCTGGACACCAGAGAAAACACAGAACACACATCAAAACCACAAACCAAACTGGAGGCCTATGACATTGTTATACCGTGAAATAAATATTTTGTTGTGTGAACATTATCAAACAAATAGGTAAACAAAGTGACAGGGCTATAGCAGCTAACGTAGAGACATCATGGTACCCAGGCTGGGATCGCTCCTGATGTGTGATTGTGATGTGGTGTTTGGACTCACGTTTGACAAGCAGCCGGCCCACCACCTCAGCGTTGCCATAGCTGTTCCACACCTCACACACGTAGGTGCCAGAGTCGGTGGGCTGGGCGCTCTCTATCAGCAAGCCTGTGACACTCTGGTGGAAACGTGTGTCGGGCTCCAGGGGGCTGTTGTCCTTCAGCCAGCGGTACTTGGGCATGGGATGGCCCGACGCCTTACAGGGCAGCTCTACCCGATGGGACGCCATGACCTCCCGACGGTCAAAGCCATCCAGAATCCCCGGCTCTGAGTTAGTGGGATCTTATGAGAGATAATAGAGAGAATATGTTATGATAACAATAGAGTTCACTATTAGAAGAGATAGTGTTACGATAGCATTCACTGTGTTGTGGACATTGCAATATATGAAGATGCAGAAGTTTCTGATGTATTACTGCAACATTGTGTACTGTACAGAAATTTAGATGTTTCTGGAGTACCGTTAAGGTATTTAGGGCACCATAGACTGACCTGACACAAAAAGCCGGGCGCTGTTGCTTTGCCTGGTCTCGCCCGTGTAGCGATGCCGTGTGGTGCAGCGGTAGTTATACAATCCATCCTCATTCTGGACATCCAGAATATACAAAGCTCCTGTGGTTGTGATGAGAAATCTAGGTCCTAGAAGAGAAAAAGAGAGAGGAGGGGTTATTCACGTAAAAAAATACAGGAGGTCGTCTGGCCAATCAGCTCAATAGGAAACTATCCATCCAGTTAGAAAATACACCTGGTCCTGCATAATGCATGGCATTCACAAACATGAATGATCTAATATATACAGTATACACTGTACAGTGCATTTGGAAAGTAGTCAGACCACTTGACTTTTTCAACATTTTGTTACGTTACAGACTTTTCTGAAATGGATTAAATAAAACAAATCCTCGGTCTACACATAATACACCATAATGACAAAGCGAAAACAGGTTTAAAGAAATTTTCCCAAATGTATTAAAAATGAAAACAGAAATACCTTATTTACATATGTATTCAGACCCTTTGCTATGAGATCAGGTGCATGCTGTTTCCACTGATCATCCTTGAGATGTTTCTACAACTTGATTGGAGTCCACCTGTGGTAAATTCAACTGATTGGACATGATTTGGAAAGGCACACACCTGTCTATATAAGGTCCCACAGTTGTCAGTGCATGTCAGAGCAAAAACCAAGCCATGAGGTCGAAGGAATTGTCCGTAGAGCTCCGAGACAGGATTGTGTCGAGGCACAGATCAAGGGAAGGGTACCAAACAATGCAGCATTGAATGTCCCCAAGAACACAGGGGCCTCCATCATTCTTAAATGGAAGAAGTTCGGAATCACCAAGACTCTTCCTAGAGGTGGCCACCCAGCCAAACTGAGCAATCGGGGGAGAAGGGCATTGGTCAGGGAGGTGACCAAGAACCCAATGGTCACTCTGAAAGAGCTCTTGACTTCCTCTATGACAGGGCTGTCCAACCCTATTCCTGGAGAGCTACAGTCCTGTAGGTTTTCACTCCATCCCTCATCTAGCACACCTGATTGTAATAATTAACTGGTTGAAAAGCTGAATCAGGTTGGTTACCACTTGGGTTGGAGTGAAAACCTACAGGAGCGTAGCTCTCCAGGAATAGGTTTGGATAGCCCTGCTCTATGGAGATGGGAGAACCTTCCAGAAGGACAACCATCTCTGCAGCACTCCACCAATCAGGTCTTTATGGTACAGTGGCCAGACGGAAGCCACTCTTCAGGAAGAGGCACATGGAGTTTGCCAAAAGGAACCTAAAGATTCTCTGGTTTGATGAAACCAAGATTTGGCCTGAATGCCAAGCATCACATCTGGAGGAAACATGGAACCATCCCTACTGTGAAGTATGGTGGTGGCAGCATCATGGTGAGGGAATGATTTTAAGCGGCAGGGACTGGGAGACTAGTCAGGATTGAGGGAGCGAAGTACAGAGAGATCCTTGATGAAAACATGCTCAAGAGCGCTCAGGACATCAGACTGGGGTAAAGGTTCACCTTCAAATAGGACAATGACCCTAAGCAAAGAGCCAAGACAACGTAGGAGTGGCTTCGGGACAAGACTCTGGATTTCCTTGAGTTGCCTAGCCAGAGCCCGGACTTAAACATGATCGAACATCTCTGGAGAGACCTGAAAATATCTGTGCAGCGACGCTCCCCATCCAACCTGACAAAGCTTGAGAGGATGTGTAAAGAATGGGAGAAGCTCCCATAGCATCGTACCCAAGAAGACTCAAGGCTGTAATCACTGCCAAAGATGCTTCAACAAAGTACTGAGTAAAGAGCCTGAATACTTATGTAAATGTGATACTTCAGTTTTTTATTTGTTATACATTTGCAAAAATGTCTAAAAATCTGTTTCTGCTTTGTCATTATGGGGTACTGTGTGTAGATTGAGGAGGGAAATTTAAATTAAACAATGTTTTAGAATAAGGCTGTGATGTAACAAAATGTGGAAAAAGTCAAGGGGTCTGAATACTTTCCAAATGCACTGTATATACAAACGTATATATGGACACCCCTTCAAATGAGTGAATTCGGCTATTTATGCCATACCTGTTGCTGACAGGTGTATAAAATCGAGCAAACAGCCATGCAATTGCCATAGACAAACATTGGCAGTAGAATGGTTGCACTGAAGAGCTCAGTGACTTTCAGTGACTTTCCAACAAGTCAGTTGATCAAATTTCGGCCCTGCTAGAGCTGCCCCGGTCAACTGTAACAGCTGATATTGTGAAGTGGAAATGTCGAGGGGCAACAACGGCTCAGCCGCAAAGTGCTAGGCTACACAAGCTCACAGAACGGGACCAGCGAGTGCTGAAGCGTGTAGCGCGTAAAAATCGTCTGTCCTCAGTTGCAACACTCACTACCAAGTTCCAAACTACCTCTTGAAGCAACATCAGCACAATAACTCTTCGCCTGGAGCTTCATGAAATGGGTTTCCATGGCTGAGCAGCCGCACACAAGCCTAAGACCACCATGTGCAATGCCAAGTATAGGCTGGAGTGGTGTAAAGCCGCCACCATTGGACTCTGGAGCTGTGAAAATGCCTTTACTGTAGTGATGAATCACGCTTCACCACATGGCAGTCCGATGAACTAATCTGAGTTTGGAAGATGCCAGCATTACTCTACCTGGCCCAATATATAGTGCCAACTGTAAAGTTTGGTGGAGCAAGAATAAGGGTCTGGGGCTCTTTTTCATAGTTTGGGCTAGGCCCCTTAGTTCTAATGATGGGAAATCTAGGGATAGCCGGCTTTTTTTCAATTTTCGCCTAAATGACATACCCTAATCTAACTGCCTGTATCTCAAGCCCTGAAGCAATTATTAGTACCATTTAAAAGGAAACACTTTGAAGTTTGTGAAAATTTGAATTGAATGTAGGAGAATATAACACAATAAATCTGGTAGAAGAAAATACAAAGAAAAAAACAACTGTTTTTTTTCTACCAACATCTTTGAAATGCAACAGAACGGACCCAGTTCCAGCCATCACTCTGGTTGTAATTCCTATGGTGTCCACAAGACGGCAGCAGTGTGTGTGAAAAGTTTCAGACGGATAACTTAAAGTATGAGCGAACTACATGCCATTTAGTGTGAAGTCACCCAGGTACATTTGGGCAAATCATGGAGGAGACATTTGCATTCATATTACATTTTTATGTCAGAATATTGTCAAATCTTTATACCTGGACTTTGATTTAGCTTTTCCAGTATTAGTAGCCATATTATAAATGTAACATTTGCAAAACAACCAGTTTTGATAACTTCATAACTCTGAATTGGCACCCGAGTTGTTCAAGTGAAGACCGCCCACGTCATCGGCATGCCATGAAGGCGTCGCTCTCTGATCAGACATTTACATTTACATTACATTTAAGTCATTTAGCAGACGCTCTTATCCAGAGCGACTTACAAATTGGTGAATTCACCTTCTGACATCCAGTGGAACAGCCACTTTACAATAGTACATGGTGTTATATAGGATATACTTACACCCCTTATGATATAGTGAAGTCTGGTTACGTTCTAGGAACTCTGACGAATACAAACAGACGTGATTTGACTGGTTGAAACAACGTTTAGGGTTAGATTTTCACAGATTCCTTTCTTTGCAAATAGAACGAGTGGAAATACAAAATCGATTGTTCATTTAATATGGACCTTTTTAGGATATGAAAAAGGATTTTGTCTAACAAAACGACACTTCATGTTATCTCTGGGACCATTTGGATGATAAATAAGAGCAAGATTTCAGAATGTAAGTACACATTTCACCTTCAGAGAGGAATTTATCAAACCTATCGCGGTGAAAAAAGTGTTTTGTTGTAAGGAGCTCTCATCAAACAATAGCATGGCATTTGTTCACAGTAATAGCTACTGTAAATTAGACAGTGCAGTTATATTAACAAGAAATTAAGCGTTCAGCCGATATAAGACACTTATATGTACCGACATTTGTTGTTTCTCTAAAATCTGCGATGGTGACAGAAGGCGCCGCATGATTTACAACTGTCCCATTGACGGGACGCCTATCCCTAAGAAGTTTTAACGCTACAGCATACAATGACATTCTAAACAATTCTGCGCTTCCAACTTTGAGGCAACAGTTTGGAAAAGGCCCTTTCCTGGTTCAGCATGACAATGGCCACGTACAAAAAGCGAGGTCCATACAGAAATTGTTTGACGAGCGATGTGGAAGAACTTCCGACTGCGAGCCAGGCCTAATTGCCCAAACATGACGTGACGACCTCACTAATGCACTTGTGGCTGAATGGAAGCAAGTCCCTGCAGCAATGTTCCAACATTTAGTGGAAAGCCTCCCAGAAGAGTTGGAGGCTGTTATAGCAGCAAAGGGGGGCCCAACTCTATACTAATGCCCATGATTTTAGAATGAGATGTTCCACAAGCAGGTGTCCACATGCTTTTGGTCATGTAGTGCATATCCTTGAACACATCATACCAAGACCTTTTACCTGAAATAACCTTCACATTTTACCTCTGTCCTCCCTAGCTCCAGTAATCTATCTGGTCTGAACCTCTGCTTCGGCAACCAAATCCTCTTTGGGTGTCACTAGCAGTTCAGTGTGTGCAGTAATATTATGTTAATTCTGGGGATCAAACCCGACTGAGTGGGGTTGTCAACATCCATAAGGAATGATACCTTCCTGTTGTAACCATGCGTTATCCCCATGAGAGCAGATTGATGTCAAAACTGATCGAAAAAGCAATTTAGAGAGATTGTCTTCACTGTGCTTTGGCGAGCATGCTACGACAGAGACAGCTTAGTGAGCATTTAGGTCCCAAGGTACACCAGCTAGGGGCAGCTTCAGTTAAAACCAGCTATAGTAGCAGGGCTGTGCCTTGTCTCTGACAACGAGGAGGATGTCTTTAGATAAAGCCTGATCAAAATAGACTGTAAAACGTCATGCTTACAGGCCCCATGTGGCCTGAAATGTACAGAGAATCAATGACAAGTCAAGCATAGGAACAGTATGTGTTTTTTTTACAAAGTCACTAATTGGTCAAATATACAAAAGGACCGGAAAAACCTAAATGTAATATGGGCATATTTAATCATTAATTCAATATCTATTGTTTATATTAAGTAATCATTACAAATACAGTGCCTACAGAAAGTATTCAGACCCCTTGACCTTTTCCACATTTTGTTACGTTACAGCTTTTTTATCAAATGGATTTAAAAAAAATCCTCATCAATCTACAGACAATACACCATTATGACAAAGCGAAAAAAGGTTTTTAGACATTTCTGTGAATTTATAAAACATAAAAAACAGATACCTTTTTTACATAAGTATTCAGACCCTTTGCCATGAGACTAGAAATTGAGCTAAGGTGCATCCTGTTTCCATTGATCATCCTTGAGATGTTTCTACAACTTGATTGGAGTCCAAATGTGGTAAATTCAATTGATTGGACATAATTTGGAAAGACATACACCTGTCTATATAAGATCCCACAGATGACAGTGCATGTCAGAAACCAAGATAGGAGGTCGAAGGAATTGTTCGTAGAGCTCCGAGGCAGGATTGTGTTGAGGCATGGATCTGGGGAAAGGTACCAAAAAATGTCTGCAGCATTGAAGGTCCCCAAGAACACAGTGGCCTCCATCATACTTACAGCTGAAGTCGGAAGTTTATATACACTTAGGTTGGAGTCATTAAAACTCGTTTTTCAACCACTCTACAAATTTCTTGTTAACAAATTATAGTTTTGGCAAGTCGGTGAGAACATGTACTTTGTGCTTGACACAAGTAATTTTTCCAACAATTGTTTACAGACAGATAATTGAACTTATTCACAATTCCAGTGGGTCATAAAGTGACATACACTAAGTTGACTGTTCATTTAAACAGCTTGGAAAATTCCCAAAAATTATGTAATGGCTTTAGAAGCTTCTGATAGGTTAATTGACATGATTTGAGTCAATTGGAGGTGTACCTGTGGATGTATTTCAAGGCCTACTCTCAAATTCAGTGCCTCTTTGCTTGACCATCATGGGAAAATCAAAAGAAATCAGCCAAAACATTGTAGACCTCCACAAGTCTGGTTCATCCATGGGAGCAATTTCTAAATGCCTGAAGGTACCACGTTCATCTGTACAAACAATAGTACGCAAGAATAAACACCATGGGACCACGCAGCCGTCATACCACTCAGGAAGGAGACGCGTTCTGTCTCCTAGAGATTAACGTACTTTGGTGCGAAAATTGCAAATCAATCCCAGAACAACAGGTAGGCCAGTTGAGAACAAGTTCTCATTTGCAACTGCCACCTGGCCAAGATAAAGCAAAGCAGTGCGACACAAACAACAGCACAGAGTTACACATGGAATAAACAAACGTACTGTCAATAACACAACATTTTAAAAAGTATATACAGCGTGTGCAAATGAGGTAAGATTAGAGAGGTACGGCGAAAAATAGGCCGTAGTGGTGAAGTAATTACAATTTAGCAATTAACCCTGGAGTGATAGATGTGCAGAAGATGAATGTGCAAGCAGAGATACTGGGGTGCAAAGGAGCAAAACAAATATATAACAATATGGGGATGAGGTAGTTGCATGGGCTATTTACGGATGGGCTATGTACAGGTGCAATGATCTGTGAGTTGCTTTGACACCTGATGCTTAAAGTTAGTGAGGTCTCCAGCTTCAGTGATTTTTGCAATTCGTTCCAGTCATTGGCAGCAGAGAACTGGAAGAAAAGGCAGTCAAAGGAGGAATTGGCTTTGGGGTTGACCAGTGAAATATACCTGCTGGAGCCTGTGCTATGGGTGGGTGCTGCTATGATGACCAGTGAGCTGAGATAAGACGGGGTTTACCTAGCCTGTTGTGACTCGGGGACAGTATTTTCATTTTTGAAAAAAAAACATTCCCGTAGTAAACGGGATATTTTGTCAGGACAAGATGCTAGAATATGCATATAATTGACAGCATAGGATAGAGTTTAGGCTAAAGATTCCAAAACTGTAAAAATATTGTCTGTGAGTATAACAGAACTGATGTTGCAGGCGAAAGCCTGAGAAAAATCCAATCCGGAAGTGCCCCATGTTTTGAAAGCGCTGAGTTCCAATGAGTCCCTATTGAGCAGTGAATGGGCTATCAACCAGATTACTCTTTCTCCGTATTCCCGAAGGTGTCTACAGTATTGTGACGTAGTTTTACGCATTTATGTTGAAGAATACCCGTAAGCGGCTACATTGCGCAAGTGGTCACCTGATGCTGCCAGAGAGATTCTCGCATAAAATACAGAGGTAGCCATTACTCCAATCGGTCCTACTGAAAAACTAATTGTCCCGATGGATATATTATCAAATAGATATTTGAAAAACACCTTGAGGATTGATTATAAACAAAGTTTGCCATGTTTCTGTCGATATTATGGAGCTAATTTGGAATATTATTCGCCGTTTTCGTGACTGCAATTTCCAGGCGATTTCTCAGCCAAACGTGAAGAACAAACGGAGTTATTTCGCCTACAAAAATAATATTTTTTGAAAAAAGGAACTTTTGCTATCTAACTGGCAGTCTCGTGAGTGAAAACATCCGAAGCTCATCAAAGGTAAACTATTTAATTTGATTGCTTTTCTGATTTCGTGACCAAGTTACCTGCTGCTAGCTGGACAAAATGCTATGCTAGGCTATCGATAAACTTACACAAATGCTTGTCTAGCTTTGGCTGTAAAGCATATTTTGAAAATCTGAGATGACAGCGTGATTAACAAAAGGCTAAGCTGTGTCTCAATATATTTAATTTGTGATTTTCATGAATAGGAATATTTTCTAGGGATATTTATGTCCGTTGCGTTATGCTAATTAGTGTCAGGCGATGATTACGCTCCCGCATGCGGGATGGGGAGTCACTAGAGGCTAGCAAAGACTTATAGATGACCTGGATCCAGTGGGTTTGGCGATGAATATGAAGCGAGGGCCAGCCAACGAGAACATACAGGTTACAGTGGTAGGTAGTATATGGGGCTTTGGTGATTAAACCGATGGCACTGTGATAGACTGCATCCAATTTGCTGAGTAGAGTGTTGGAGGCTATTTTGTAAATGACATCGCCGAAGTCAAGGATTGGTAGGATAGTCAGTTTTACGAGGGTATGTTTGGCAGCATGAGTGAAGGACGCTTTGTTGCGAAATAGAAAGCCGATTCTAGATTTAATTTTTGTTTGGAGATGCTTAATGTGAGTCTGGAAGGAGAGATTACAGTCTAACCAGACACCTAGGTATTTGTAATTGTCCACATATTCTAAGTCAGAACCGTCCAGAGTAGTGATGCCAGGCTGGTGCGGGCAGCGATCGGTTGAAGAGCATGCATTTAGTTTTACTTGCATTTAAGAGCAGTTGGAGGCCATGGAATGAGAGTTGTATGGCATTGAAGCTTGTCTGGAGGTTAGTTAACACAGTGTCCAAAGAAAGGCCAGAAGTATACAGAATGGTGTCGTCTGCGTAGAGGTGGATCAGAGAAATACCAGCAGCAAGAGAGACATCATTGATGTATACAGAGAAAAAAGTCGGCCCGAGAATTGAACCCTGTGGCACCACCATAGAGACTGCAAGACGTCCGGACAACATGCCCTCCGATTCGATACACTGATCTCTATCTGAGAAGTAGTTGATGAACCAGGCGAGGCAGTCATTTGAGAAACCAAGGCGGTTGAGTCTGCCGATAAGAATGTGATGATTAACAGAGTCAAAAGCCTTGGCCAGGTCGATGAATACGACTGCACAGCATTGTCTCTTATCGATGGCGGTTATGATATTGTTTAGGACCTTGAGCGTGGCTGAGGCGTACCCAAGACCAGCTCGGAATGCAGATTGCATAGCGGGGAAGACAGTTTGGGTCTAGAGTGTCTCCCCCTTTGAAGAGGAGGATGACCGAGGCAGCTTTCCAATCTTTGGGGATCTCAGACAATATGAAAGAGAGGTTGAACAGGCTAGTAATAGGGGTTGCAACAATTGCGGAGGATAATTTTAGAAAGAGAGGGTCCAGATTGTCTAGCCCAGCTGATTTGTAGGGGTCCAGATTTTGCAACTCTTTCAGAACATCAGCTATCTGGATTTGGGTGAAGGAGAAATGGGGGAGGCTCGGGCAAGTTGCTGTGGGTGGTGCAGGGCTGTAGACCGGGGTAGGGGTAGCCAGGTGGAAAGTATGGCCAGCTGTAGAAAAATGCTTATTGAAATTCTCAATTATCGTGGATTTATCGGTGGTGACAGTGTTTCCTAGCCTCAGTGCAGTGGGCAGCTGGGAGGAGGTGCTCCTATTCTCCATAGACTTTACAGTGTCCCAGAACTTTTTGGAGTTTGTGCTACAGGATGCAAATTTCTGTTTGAAAAAGCCTTTGCTTTCCTCACTGCCTGTGGATATCGTTTCCTAACTTCCCTGAAAAGTTGCATATTGCAGGGGCTGTTCAATGCTAATGCGGTATGCTACAGGATGTTTTTGTGCTGGTCAAGGGCAGTCAGGTCTGGAGTGAACCAAGGGCTATATCTGTTCCTGGTTCAATTTTTTTTGAATGGGGCATGCTTGTTTAAGATGGTGAGGAAAGCACTTTTAAAGAATAACCAGGCATCCTGTAATGACGGAATGAGGTCAATATCCTTCCAGGATACCCGGACCAGGTCGATTAGAAAGACCTGCTCGCTGAAGTGTTTAGGGAGCGTTTGACAGTGATGAGTGGTGGTCGTTTGACCGCAGACCAATTACGGACGCAGGCAATGAGGCAGTGATTGCTGAGATCCTGGTTGAAGAGATCAGAGGTATATTTAGAGGGCAGGTTGGTCAGGATGATATCTATGAGGGTGCCCGTGTTAACGGATTTGGGGTTGTACCTTGTAGGTTCATTGATAATTTGTGTGAGATTGAGGGGATCTAGCTTAGATTGTAGGACAGCTTGGGGTGTTAAGCATGTCCCAGTTTGGGTCACCTAACAGTACGAGCCTTGTGAAGATGCTGGAGGAAACAGGTACAAAAGTATCTATATCCACAGTAAAACGAGTCCGATATCAACACAACCTGAAAGGCTGCTCAGCAAGGAAGAAGCCACTGCTCCAAAACCACCACAAAAATGCCAGACTACGGTTTGCAACTGCACATGGGGACAAAGATCGTACTTTTTGGAGAAATGTCCTCTGGTCTGTTTGGCCATAATGACCATCGTTATGTTTGGAGGAAAAAGGGGGAGGCTTGCAAGCCAAAGAACACCATCCATTGTTGTGGGGGTGCTTTGCTGCAGTAGGGTCTGGTGCACTTCACAAAATAGATGGCATCATGAGGAGAAGAATTATGTGGATATATTGAAGCAACATCTCAAAACATCAGTCAGGAAGTTAAAGCTTGGTCGCAAATGGGCCTTCCAAATGAACAATGACCCCAAGCATACTTCCAAAGTTGTGGTAAAATGGCTTAAGGACAACAAAGTCAAGGTACTGGAGTGGCCAACACAAAGTCCTGACCTCAATCCTATAGAAAATTTGTGGGCAGAACTGAAAAAGTGTGTGTGAGCAAGGAGGCCTACAAACCTGACTCAGTTACACCAGTTCTGTCAGGAGGAATCGGCCAAAATTCACCCAACTTATTGTGGGAAGCTTGTGGAAGACTACCCAAAATGTTTGACCCAAGTTAAACCATTTAAATGCAATGCTACCAAATACTAATTGAGTGTATGTACACTTCTGATCCAATGGGAATGTGATGAAAGAAATAAAAGCTGAAATAAATAATTCCCTCTACTATTATTCTGACATTTCCCATTCTTAAAATAAAGTGGTGATCCTAACTGACCTAAGACAGGTCATTTTTTAAATGATTAAATGTCAGGAATTGTGAAAAACTGAGTTTAAATGTATTTGGTTAAGATATATGTGAACTTCCGACTTCAACTGTAAATGGAAGAAGTGTGGAACCACCAAGACTCTTTCTAGAGCTGGTTGCCCGGCCAAACTGAGCAATCAGAGGAGAAGGGCCTGGGTCAGGGAGATGACCAAGAACCCGATGGTCACTCTGACAGAGCTCCAGAGTTCCTGTGTGGAGATGGGAGAACATTCCAGAAGGACAACCATCTCTGCAGCACTCCACCAATCAGGCCTTTATGGAAGAGTGACCAGAGTGAAGCCACTCCTCAGTAAAAGGCACATGACAGCCCGCTTCAAGTTTTCTAAAAGGCACCTAAAGACTCTCAGACCATGAGAAACAAGATTCTCTGGTCTGATGAAACCAAGATTGAACTCTTTGGTCTGAATGCAAAGCGTCATGCCTGGAGGAAGCCTGGCACCATCCCTATAGTGAAGCATGGTGGTGGCAGCAGCACCATGCTGAGGGGACGTTTTTCACTGGCAGGGACTGGGAGACTACACAGGATCGAGGAAACATTAACCGAGCAAAGTACAGAGAGATCCTTCATGAAAACATGCTCCAGGGTGCTCAGGACCTCAGACTAAGGCGAAGGTTCACCTGACAACAGGACAACGACCTTAAGCACACAGTCAAGACAATATAGGAGTGGCTACGGGACAAGTCTCTGAATGTCTTTGAGTGGTCCAGCCAGAGCCCAGACTTGAACCCGATCAAACATCTCTGGAGAGACCTGAAAATAGCTGTGCAGCGACACTCCCCATCCAACCTGACAGATCTTGAGATTATCTGCAAAGAAGAATGAGAGAAACTCCCTAAATACAGGTGTGCCAAACTTGTAGCGTCATACCCAAGAAGACTCGTGGCTGTAATCGCTGCCAAAGGCGTTTCAACAAAGTACTGAGTAAAGGGCCTGAATACTTGTGTAAATGTGATATTTCTGTTTTTTATTTGTAATGCATTTGCAAACATTTAAAAAAAATCTGTTTTTGCTTTGTCATAATGGGGATTGGTATAGATTGGTAGTGTGTAAATGTAGTGTAGATTGGTAGTAAAAATATCAAGAGAGAGGAGAGGGAGAAAGAGTCTGCAGCTTATGTAAAAGTTGACCTAGTTAGAATAGACACCAGAGTCCATGGATTTGATATCCTGAAGGAGCTTCTAGCTCCTGGTTTCAATGCAATTGTGTGAGACGGGCAACCAGCAGTGAGATCCGTAGAGGGAGGGAGAGAGAGAGGTGTGTGTGCATGTCCTTATTATTGCCAGGCGTTTCTTTTAAGTTTGAAGAGAACAGGTACATCAATAATAACCCCTGTAGCAAAATTAGATCTCTTTCATATTGATATTCATAAATGATATGTATGATTTATTTCTTCAATATTCAATATTGATTGCACAATACATTGTGCAATCAAAGTGAACATATACAATTGTGTGATTTGTATCAGAGTATTTGATATCACCAACATAGACCAAAAGCAATTATGTCTAAAAAGCCTTTATTTTTTTCCTTTCGAGTTCTCCATTTTGATTCTGTCTTTGGTACCCTGCAATCTCAGAGTGGAATCCATCTTGAGTGAGACAAAATGTTTTTTTCTCTCTTGCCACTGAGCTGCCTGTGTTCTGCAGCAATTTTCTCCCCAAGCACCTCCATGTTCATCCAGTGTCTTTGAAGCTGTCAGACCTCTGTTATTGTGTTATGACAGACTGAAGAGCAGGAAGAGGGGATGCTAGAGAGAAGACAGGGGCTCAGCAGACTGCAGCAGAAAATCAAAATGAAAGAAAATCTATTGTCTTTCTCTCTCCTATCTCGCTCTTTTTTCTATTAGTCTCTCCTTGCCTCGGACTCCTTCTCCACTATCTGGCTTCTGATTTCACAGCACTCAGAGATATTCTGGCCCTGTTCTTCTATCAATGTTAGTCTGTAACAGATCCTCCAGACATACAGTACTATTATACACAGAGTATTCTTATACACCCCCCCCCTTCAAAATAGTTCTTGACACCAACTAGTGGCACCTACTACCATACCCCATTCAACGACACTTCACTCTCTGAATGGCACACATACACAATCTGTCTCAACTGTCCCAAGGCTTAAAAATCCTTCTTTAACCTGTCTCCTACCCTTCATTTACACTGATTGAAGTGGAGTTGACATCAATAAGGGGTAATAGCTTTCACCTGGATTCACCTGGTCAGTCTATGTCATGAAAAGAGGGTGTCCTTAATGCTTTGCACACTCAGTGTATATGCAGGTATACATTAAGCTTCTGAACCTGAGGCGAAGTCATTGAAACGGGCAGCCTGATGTTTGTGATGAAGGCAAACAGCCCAGCCCTGCTCAGCCCAGCTCCACACATTCCCTTCCCAGTCCAGCCCAGCCCAGCTCCACACGTTCCCAGTCCAGCCCTGCCCAGGTTCTCTTCCCAGCACAGCCCTGCCCAGCTCCACACGTTCCCTTCCCAGCCCATCTCAGCTCAGCTCAGCTCAGCCCAGCCCAGCTTCACACATTCCCTTCCCTTCCCAGCCCAACCCTGCCCAGCCCAGCACAGCTTCACACGTTCCCTTCCCAGCCCAGCTCAGCCCAGCTCCACACGTTCCCTTCCCAGACCAGCTCCACGCGTTCCCTTCCCAGCCTTTCCCAGACCAGCTCAGCCCAGCTTCACACGTTCCCTTCCCAGTCCAGCCCAGCCCAGCTTCACACATTCCCTTCCCTTCCCAGCCCAACCCTGCCCAGCCCAGCCCAGCCCAGCTCCACACGTTCCCATCCCAGCCCAACCCAGCCCAGCTCAGCCCATCTTCTCAGGTTCTCTTCCCAGCACAGCCCAGCCCAGCTCCACACGTTCCCTTCCCAGCCCAGCTCAGCTCAGCTCAGCCCAGCCCAGCTTCACACATTCCCTTCCCTTCCCAGCCCAACTCTGCCCAGCCCAGCACAGCTTCACACGTTCCCTTCCCAGCCCAGCTCAGCCCAGCTCCACACGTTCCCTTCCCAGCCCTTCCCAGACCAGCTCCACACGTTCCCTTCCCAGCCTTTCCCAGACCAGCTCAGCCCAGCTTCACACGTTCCCTTCCCAGTCCAGCCCAGCTCAGCCCAGCTTCACACGTTCCCTTCCCAGCCCAGCCTTGCTCAGCTCTACATGTTCCCTTCCCAGGCCAGCCCTGTCCAGCTCAGCTCCATACATTCCCTTCCCAGCCCAGCCCAGCTCAGCTCAGCGTCACACGTTCCCTTCCCAGCTCAGCTCAGCCCAGACCAGCTCCACACGTTCCCTTCCCAGCCTTTCCCAGACCAGCTCAGCCCAGCTTCACACGTTCCCTTCCCAGTCCAGCCCAGCTCAGCCCAGCTTCACACGTTCCCTTCCCAGCCCAGCCTTGCTCAGCTCTACATGTTCCCTTCCCAGGCCAGCCCTGTCCAGCTCAGCTCCATACATTCCCTTCCCAGCCCAGCCCAGCTCAGCTCAGCGTCACACGTCACACGTTCCCTTCCCAGCCCAGCCCAGCCCAGCTCAGCCTAGACCAGCTCCACACGTTCCCTTCCCAGCCTTTTCCAGACCAGCTCAGCCCAGCTTCACACGTTCCCTTCCCAGTCCAGCCCAGTTCAGCCCAGCTTCACACGTTCCCTTCCCAGCCCAGCCTTGCTCAGCTCTACATGTTCCCTTCCCAGCCCAGCCCTGTCCAGCTCAGCTCCACACATTCCCTTCCCAGCCCAGCCCAGCTCAGCTCAGCTCAGCGTCACACGTTCCCTTCCCAGCCCAGCCCAGCTTCACACGTTTCCTTCCCAGCCCAGCCCAGCTCAGCGCCACACGTTCCCTTCCCAGCCCAGCTCAGCTCCACACGTTCCCTTCCCAGCCCTGCTGATCTGAAGGAGCTGGCTCTCCCTCCATTCTCCAGAAACACACAGTCACCATCACTTTGCCCCGACAAATCAAATTTCTCCTGACTCTCATACTTAGAATGCTAAATAAGGCACAACTTACAGATGAGAATGTGTGTCCTTTTTAAGGGGAGGGGGTTCTGGATCCTCTGGTGATATAGACTGTGTTTCCCAGTTCAATAGAGAAACTATGGATAGGATCATTCTTGCCATGTGGCTTCCCACTGGGCACAGATGTCAATTCAACGTCTATTTCACGTTGGATCAACAAAATTTCATTGAAATTCAACCAGTGTGTGCCCAGTGGGCAATGGTGTAGTACAATGACTTTAAGTACCACTCAAAAAACAAATTGTATCTATACTTTATTTTGCTATTTATATTTTGACAACTTTTACTTTTACTTCACTACATTCCTAAAGAAAATAATGTTTTACTCCATATAACTTACTCCAATAACTTTTTACTCTGTGCATTTTCACTGACACATAAAAGTACTAATTACTTTTTGAATGCTTAGCATCACAGGGAAATTGTCCAACTCACATACTTTGCAAGAGAACATCCCTGGTCATCCCTACTGCCTCTGATCTGACGGACTCACTATAGACAAATGCTTTATTTGTAAATGATGTCTGAATGTTGGAGTGTGCACCTGGCTAAATAAATAAAAAACAAGAAAATTGTGCCATCTGGTTGGCTTAATATAAGGAATAAGAAATTACTTATACTATTACTTTTGATACTTTAGCAATTACATTTACTTTTGATACTTAAGTATATTTAAAACCAAATAGTTTTAGACTTTTACTCAAAGTAGTATTTTACAGGGTGAAAAATCTATTGGAAATAGGTGTGGTATTATATGGACATTGTTCAGACAGAGATCTGGGCTCTGCCTGCTCCTCCACACTCTCTCCGTGTCCTCCTGGACAGGGTGTTCTGTTCTGACGGCATGTTCTGAGTCTTACTGGGCTTCTGACCTCACCATGCAGGGACAGGAGCCAGGGAGCTCCTCTCCTCCTCAGCCTGTAGCGCTGCTGGGTGGCTGCATGGACACCCAGCTGGCTGACCACATGGCTCCATCATGGCTGTCGTAGTGTATGTAGGCTACATTCACCACACCCTCACACCCTGGACAATATAAAACACACCAAGCCCTCTCTCTGGACCTTCCTCTCCTTTAGCCACCTCTCAGTCCCTCTTTTCACTTTCTCCTCCTTTCCACCTCTCTCGGTCCTCTCTCGGTCCTCTCTTGGTCCTCTTTCGGTCCTCTCTCCCTATTCATCTACATGTAGTGTATGTGAGCTGACTAGGGTTATTTGAGTTTAGAAGGGTTTGCTAGCCAGCCTGTAGAGGTGAGGGGGAACCCTGTACCTGCAGGGTCAATAAAATAATCCTATCTGTTCCAGTACACAGAACCCAGCCCACTAGACAGCTGGCCCAGACACACCACACCGACCCACGGGTAGAGTAGGGTAGGGACGCGGTACACTGTGGGGCGTCAATAATGAATGTGTGTGTAAGGGCGATGAAGCGTGTCACCATCTCCCCTCTTCCTCTTTGTGCTACATCAAAACACCCCTTAAGGCCACATAGTAACTCATTTTATCCATCACTCAACCCTAACCCCCTCAAAGATCAAAGACCTGTAAAATCAAGAAGGGATTTTAGAGGAATTATTTGATGGCTTGTTGTGATTGGCCTGTAAAGAAAGCGTCCTCCATTTTGCAGTGAGTGGCTGGTGTTATTTACCTCTCCTCAGTAAATTAAAGATGCCTTTTCATTCATCATAAATCATTCAGCTGGGTTGAATCAATCCATGCAAAAAATGCCCAGCTGCCATGAGATGAACTATGCATATTTAAACACAAATCTTACACGTGAAATATGTCATTTGAATAAATCATATGGAGTTAACCTTTATCCAAATACCTTTAGTTTTCATTAAAGCATTGGTTTGAACCTGTGATTCAGGACTATATCTGAAGGATTTTATCTGAAATAGCATACTGTATAGAATGTATGCACAGTACTTTACAGAAGAAAACCTCTCAAAGTAGCAAATAAAAGCATGTGCTATAGAAGATCTGATATAGTACCAATTATGGCTCGATTATACAATTATCCAAAACATTTCCGTGAGCACTATTAGCACATATCCCAGTAGACTCTTGAAGAGGTTGACCTCCCAGCCTTGCTCTCTACATGATGAAAGACAGACGGCAATTAAAAACCTAGTTTGGATTGTGAAGGAGCCGATAAAAAAATGCAGGTAGCCACTAACACGTATGAACAGTGTACAGTAGTTGAGTATAGAATGACCTGTACAGTACTTTAGCACAAACAACAATGGTTTTCCTAAATGAACCTGTTTTATACAACAATAATTGATTCATCAAAAGGTTAAATGCAGCTTGTTAGTATTTCAAACTCCCTCTTCAAGTTGTGATGTCAACGAGTCTTTAACCCTTCTAAGTAATACAAGGCCTATACAGGAGATTATTGAACTATACTAGCCTCATCAAGAACACCAGAGCTCCAGTCTGCATAACCTCTGGGACCTGAGTTCTTCGGTACTTTAGATCCTATAAACACACAGCCTTAGGGCTCAGACAGACCAATAGCGTTTGCTAGCCAAGAGTACTTAGCACGTCTGAATGTAATTTGCAAACTGATTGCGCAGCGATTTTACATGTAGAAACGCATGAAAAATGTTGGCAGTTTGACGTCTACAGCAGGTGGTCCCTGAAACAGCACGCTGAACAATCGTCAGGCGAATGGTAGATCCACATTCGGTGCGATGTGTGCAAGCCTTTAGTCTGAGACCGGCTGGGCACAGAGACGCCAGGCAGGCAGGGAGCTACTGTATTGTACTTGCATGTATAATTAATCCAACTTCCCTCCATGTGCTGTCTGCATACCTGGTGCCATTGTGGAGGTGTTCTCCCGCCGTGCCATTCCACGACCACGCACCAACCAACCGCTCTCATCTCCACACGATACTGTATAATGAGGGAGTGCTATTCTTTCTCTCTGACTCCTGGCCTGATGAAAGGTATTCAAAAATCTATTTTCTTTCTTTCTTCCCTCTGCTCTGACAACAACAGAGGCTCCATGCTGCTTCCATGCAACCAGAAGCCAAGGTCAGTATAGTGCAGAGAGCGACTGGCTGGCTGGCCACCCTTAGATGTACTCTACTACAGCTGGCTCCTTGTATGAGCACCTCTAGCCAACAATGAGAAAAGGTTCCTGGATTAACAGTGGTTGTTGCTGTGGACTGCACATGGTTGGAGAGGCGACTATAGATCTATGGTGGGATTTTAGCTGTGGGGTGGGATATTTGTATGTGGGGGTAATCTTTTTCATTGCAGTTAAATATCCCTGAGAGATGCCTGATGGGCTGGTTAATGCTAGCTGCAGCACAAACAGACAGCACACTGCAAGCAAAACCAATCAACTGGGAAGACAAAGGCCTGTGCTTGCTCCAGCCAGAGACAACAACATTCACACTTCTGTCCGTCAAATTATTACCTCTAGTCTGCAGTGTCTTTGTATCTGAGAACCACATTCTGTGTAAGCTACAAGAGAGAGGACAGCCAATGCCACAGGAACCTCTGTATGTGTCACATTAAACCAGCTAACTAACACCACAGCTGGAAACTCTTCCACTGGCACTAAATGTATATTTGACAATGTCGAATGTCCACAGATTGTAAAGTTATTCAATTTAGCACCATTTTCACCAACCAACTGTTCTGTGAGTTTATACAGGCTCTAGGCTAAATAATGTGCCATGAGTAGTCTGCCATCATAACCTCATTATTGCAGCAGCTTAACAACAGCAATTCACACATTTCCATCAGACAACACTAATTTGTGAATTTCCTTCCCTCTCCATGCAGTCGCCAACAAGAGACAAACAACAGTATTCTCCATTGAGCTATTGGCAACACCAAACCCACATATATTAAGCCGCTGGAATTGCTTATGGTAATTCAAGTTATTTTAAAGCTCGGTTTAAGCTCTCTATTTCAGAAAACTAAAGTGAGGCTGGAATTAAATTGAACCTGCCATAGAAATGTTCATCCTGTAGCGTCATGTCGTTTTAATGTTATATGTTGAACAATGTTGATCATCCTTTTACTGTCTGTCTATAATGCTGAACTGTTATGGACTACTGAGTTCCTCCAAGCTCTCTCTCAATTCAATTTCAATTTAAGGGGCTTTATTGGCATGGGAAACATATGTTTCCAAAAGAATAAAGACATTTCAAATGTCATATTATGTCTATATACAGTGTTGTAGGGATGTGCAAAAAGTTAAAGTACAAAAGGGAAAATAAATCAACATAAATATGTGTTGTATTTACAGTGGTGTTTGTTCTTCACTGGTTGCCCTGCTCTTGTGGCAACAGGTCACAAATATTGATGCTGTGATGGCACACTGTGGTATTTCACCCAATAGATAAGGGAGTTTATCAAAATTGGATTTGTTTTCAAATTCTTTGTGGGTCTGTGTAATCTGAGGGAAATATGTGTCTCCAATATGGCCATACATTTGGCCGGAGGTTAGGAAGTGCAGCTGATTTTTCACCTCATTTTGTGGGCAGTGAGCACATAGCCTGTCTTCTCTTGAGAGCCAGGTCTGCCTTCGGCGGCCTATCTCAATAGCAAGGCTATGCTCACTGAGTCGGCATATAGTCAAAGACGTCCTTCATTTTGGGTCAGGTATTCTACCGCTGTGTACTCTGTGTAGGGCCAAATAGCATTCTAATTTATAGCATTAGGTATCGGCCTAATTCTGCTCTGCATGCATTATTTGGTGTTTTACGTTGTATACAGGATTTTTGGGCAGAATTCTGCATGCAGTGACTCAATTTGGTGTTAGTCTCATTTTGTGAATTCTTGGTTGGTGAGAGAACCTCACAACCATAAAGGGCAATGGGTTCCGGATTCAAGTATTTTTAGCCAGATCCTAATTGGTATGTCAAATTTTATGTTCCTTTTGATGGCATAGAAGGCCCTTCTTGCCTTGTCTCTCAGATCGTGGAAGCTTTGTGGAAGTTAATGTGGTACTAATATTTAGGCCGAGGTATGTATAGAATTTTTGGTGTGCTCTAGGGCAACGGTGTCTAGATGGAATTTGTATTCATTGTCCTGGCAACTGGACCTTTTTTGGATCACTATTATTTTTGTCTTATTGGGATTTACTGTCAGGGCCCAAGTCTGACAGAATATGTGCAGAAGTTCTAGGTGCTGCTGTAGGCCATCCTTGGTTTGGGACAGAAGAATCAGATCATCAGCAAACAGTAGACATTTGACTTCAGAATCTAGTAGGGTGACGCCGGGTGCTACAGCCAATTTGTTGAAATACACACTACCGTTCAAAATTTTGGGGTCACTTAGAAATGTCCTTGTTTTTTAGGGAGAAGCTATTTTTTTGTCCAATAAAAAACATCAAACTAATCAGAAATACAGTCTAGACATTGTCAATGTTAATGACTATTGTAGCTGGAAAGGGCTGATTTTTAATGAAATATCTAGAGGCCCATTATCAGCAACCATCACTCCTCTGTTCCAATGGCACATTGTGTTAGCTAGTCCAAGTTGATCATTTTAAAAGGCTAATTGATCACTAGAAAACCCTTTTGCAATTATGTTAGCACAGCTGAAAACTGTCGTTGTGATTAAAGAAGCAATAAATATGGCCTTCTTTAGACTAGTTGAGTATCTGGAGCATCAACATTTGTGCGTTCGATTGCAGGCTCAAAATGGCCAGAAACAAAGCACTTTCTTCTGAATCTCGTCAGTCTATTCTTGTTCTGCGAAATTAAGGCTATCCCATGTGAGAAATTGCCAAGAAACTGAAGATGTCGTACAACGGTATGGTCTACTCCCTTCACAGAACAGCACAAACTGGCTCTAACCAGAATAGAAAGAGGAGTGGGAGGCCCCGATGCATAACTGAGCAAGAGGACAAGTACATTAGAGTGTCTAGTTTGAGAAACAGACGCCTCACAAGTCCTCAACTGGCAGCCTCATTATATAGTACCCGCAAAACACCAGTCTCAACATCAACAGTGAAGCGGCGACTCCGGGATGCTGGCCTTCTAGGCAGAGCTCCTCTGTCCAGTGTCTGTGTACTTTTGCCCATTTAAATCTTTTCTTTTTATTGGCCAGTCTGAGATAGGGCTTTTTTCTTTGCAACTCTGCCTAGAAGGCCAGCATCCCGGAGTTTTTTTTGCGGGTACTATTTAATGAAGCTGCCAGTTGAGGACTTGTGAGACTGGTGTCTGTCGTACGATAATATCGTAAGCCAGTTTGACATTAGTACATTGTTTTCGCTGAGGAAATGTACGAGTCTGCTGTTAATGATGCAGAGGATTTTCCGAGAGTTGCTGTTGATGCATATCCCCCGGTAGTTATTGGGGTCAAATTTGTCTCCACTTTTGTGGATTGGGGTAATCAGTCCTTGGTTCCAAATATTGGGGAAGATGCAAGAGCTGAGGATGATGTTATAGAGTTTAAGTATAGCCAATTGGAATTTGTGGTCGGTATATTTGATCATTTCATTTAGGATACCATCAACCCCACAGGCCTTTTTGGGTTGGAGGGTTTGTATTTTGTCCTGTAGTTCACTCAATGTAATTGGAGAATCCAGTGGGATTTGGTAGTCTTTAATAGTTGATTCTAAGATTTGTTAACTCAGCAAAAAAAGAAACGTCCCTTTTTCAGGACCATGTCTTTCAAAGATAATTCATAAAAATCCAAATAACCTTACATATCTTAATTGTAAAGGGTTTAAACACTGTTTCCCATGCTTGTTCAATGAACCATAAACAATTATGAACATGCACCTGTGGAACGGTCTTTAAGACACTAACAGCTTACAGACGGTAGGCAATTAAGGTCACAGTTATGAAGACTTAGGACACTAAAGAGGCCTTTCTACTGACTCTGAAAAACAACAAAAGAAAGATGCCCAGGGTTCCTGCTCATCTACATGAACGTGCCTTAGGCATGCTGCAAGGAGGCATGAGGACTGCAGATGTGGCCAGGGCAATAAAGTGCAATGTCCGTACTGTGAGACGCCTAAGATAGAGCTACAGGGAGACAGGACGGACAGCTGATCGTCTTCGCAGTGGCAGACCATGTGTAACGAAACCTGCACAGGATCAGTACATCCGAACATCACACCTGCAGGACAGGATAGATAACTATTTGTGTTGTTGTTTGTTTAGAGTTTTCCAATTTTCCCAGAAGTGGTTAGGTTCTATGGATTCTTCAATTAAATTGAGCTGATTTCTGACATGCTGTTCCTTCTTTTTCCGTAGTGTAATTCCTTATTGTTTTAATGATTCACCATAGTGAAGATGTAGGCTCAGGTTTCCTCTTTTTTGGTTGAATAGGTTTCTCAATTTCTTTCTTAGGTTTTTGCAAACCATTTGTCATTGTTGTTCAAATTTTGGGATTTGATAGGGAAGCCGAGAGATAAAATATACTGTTTAGGTTTTCTAATGCCAAGTTTACACCTTCACTATTACAGTCAAACCTTTTGTCCAGGAAATTGTCTAGAAGGGATTGAATTTGTTGTTGCCTAATTGTTTTTTGGTAGATTTCCACACAATTTTCCTTCCATCGCTAGAATTTCTTAATATCATTCAGTTCCTTTGGCTTTGACGCCTCATGATTGACCATAGATCTGTTCAAGTAGAGTGTGATTTTGCTGTGATTTAATAGGGGTGTTAGTGGACTGACTGAACGCTCTAAGAGACTCTGGATTGAGGTCAGTGATAAAGTAGTCTACAGTACTACTGCCAAGAGATAAGCTATAGGTGTACCTACCATAGGTGTCCCCTCGAAGCCTAGCATTAACTATGTACATACCCAACATGCGACAGAGCTGCAGGAATTGTGACCCATTTCTGTTGGTTATGTTGTCGTAGTTGTGTCTAGGGGGGGTATATGGGGGAAGGAATGCTGTCACCTCCAGATAGTTGTTTTTCCCCCTGTGTGCGGAGGGTGTCGGGTTCTTGTCCAGTTCTGGCATTTATTTTGCCACAGACTAGTACATGTCCTTGAGCCTGGAAATTGTTTTTCTCCCCCTCTAGGATGGAGAAGCTGTTATTGTTAAAGTATGGGGATTCTATTGGGGAGATATAGGTAGCACACAAGGACATTTTTCTCTTTTGAGATAATGTCCTTATTCATTTATAGCCATATGTAAAAGTGTCCTGTTTTGACTAATATCATAGAGTGGGTTAGGTCTGCTCTATATCAAATTAGCACTCTCTCTTTCTCTCTCCCTAAGACAAAGGGTCATAAAGTGGCCCTTCACACCTGAGTGTGATACTATGTGACCTCACAGGACTACAAAAGGACTCTGACGTCTCCCCCTCACTCGCTTAGCCTCTTATCCTGCTAGACCTCTCAAGCTGGACCTCTCAAGCTGGATCTCTATCGAGGAGGGAGAAGAACCTCCTTGTTCAGTAGGCAGACCACAGGTCCTGGACCTTTGCCTTTAATGGCAAGAAGTAGTGAACTGATAAGTTAGGGAAAAAGTACCTTTTAGGGAATAGTACCTGTAAACCCACTGGCTCCAGGTCATCTAAATCTTTGCCAGGTTAAAGCCCTGCCTCATCTCAGATCACTGGTCTCCATAACAACACCCACCCATAACTCACGCTCCAGCAGGTATATTTCACTGGTCATCCCCAAAGCCAACACCTCCTTTAGCTGCCTTTCCTTCCAGTTCTCTGCTGCCAATGACTGGAACGAATTGCAAAAATCACTGAAGCTGGAGACTTATATCTCCCTCACTAACTTTAAGCATCAGCTGTCAGAGCAGCTTACCGATCACCGTACCTGTACACAGCCCATCTGTAAATAGCACACCCAACTACCTCATCCTCATATTGTTATTTTTGTTATTGTTTCTCTTTTGCACCCCAGTATCTCTACTTGCACATCATAATCTGCACATCTATCACTCCAGTGTTTAATTGCTAAATTGTATTATTTCGCCACTACAGCCTATTTATTGCCTTACCTCCCTAACCTTACTACATTTGCACACACTGTACATAGATGTTTCTATTGTCTTTTTTACTGTACGTTTGTTAATCCCATGTGTAACTCTGTGTTGTTGTTTTTGTCGCACTGCTTTGCTTTATATTGGCCAGGTCACAGTTGTAAATGAGAACTTGTTCTCAACTGGCCGACCTGGTCAATTAAATAAAGGTGAAATTTTAAAAAAATACGACGGAAGAGCCCATTCTCTCCTTCTGAGACTTACTCTTTAAAGAGTTAGTGTGGCCTCAACGGTACATTTAAGCTAACCTTCCTCAAGGAAATAAGGAGAAGACAATTTAGACCACAGCCTCTGCAACTCAAAGGAAGAGCCAGCAGACAGAGTAACCCAACCCAGAGTAACACAACCCAAAGGAGCAGCCCACGAGGGACCATCCAAACTCAGAGCAAAGGAGCAAGAAACCACCACCAAGAAACCCCTCAACTCAGGACACAGGACACACCACCATCTTTCCTTTGTTCACTTCCATGTGGCCTAACCAGAGCCAAGGACAGCAGTCTGAGCATCACGTCAAAAGCTCCTCCTATGTACTGTAAATACTGAAGTGCAGTTCCATTGAATTGAGCCTTATGTCTATTACCCCCTAGCCTGTCCTCCTACAGTATTTCTGTCTGAGTGAGTAGAGTTCTCGACTTAAGGACATTAGTATAGGGGTTGTCTACATCAGCCTCCCAGAAATGCAGCTGAATGATAGGCCTAACCATGAGACTCGACACTCTAATCTGAAGCTCTGGCTTTTAATAGGGTCTGTTCTTAGTAATTATGCTGACATAATTTGATCAGTGCAGGCTAAGTATCTTCATCTGAAGGAGATGGGAGGAAATTAACACTGATGTAATAAATACCATTTGTCACTATTAAGACAGAGGTGTTGACAGCTACTGATGTTGTCAGGGCAACTGTTGCCTCTCCCTCACTTCCAGCAAGCGCCCCATCCCCCTCAAATAATCAAGTCAAATACTGCACTGTGCAGTACACACACGCATGCACACACACGCAAAATAACCATTATTCCCCAGGGAGCTGTGTTTCAAGCAGTCCCCCATCATGATTGAGAGCTGCTGCATGCTGACTTGAGCAGTCAGTGCTACACATTGGCCTGGTTAGTATCAGCTTGGAAAATAGTTTAGCATGAAACAAAGCACGAAGCCCACATGAAAACATGAATTAGAGAAAAAAAGCCATCAAAAATATTGACAATGCCTTTCATAAATTATCCATGGTGTATGGTCAGTGAATCAAATATTAATTGTCACATGCTCCACATACAACAGGTATAGATTTAACCTTGAAATGTTTATGAGCACTTACCCAAAAAAAGGAAAGGGTAACACAATAAAATAACAAGGGAATGTACAAGGAGAGATAGTTGTCCTGGTGCCACACTGCCAGGTCCATGACCTCCTCCCTACAGGCTGTCTCATTGTCGTCAATGATCAGGCCTACCACCGTCGTCTCGTCAGACAACTTAATGATGGTGTTGGAGTTGTGTGAGGCCACCCAGTTGTGGGTGATGGGTGAACAGGGAGTACGGGAGGGGACTAAGCATGTTAAGGGTCAGTGTGGCGGATGTGTTGTTGTCTACCCTCAACACCTGGGGGCAGCCCATCAGAAAGTCCAGGATCCAGTTGCAGAGGGAGGTGTTCAGTCCCAGGGTCCTTAGCTTAGTGATGAGCTTGGAGGGCACAATGGTGTTGAACTTTTGTCCGGATGGGAAAGGGCAGTGTGGAGTGCAATATAGATTGAAGTGAGTCCAGGGTGTCTAAGCTACAGTCCTGTAGCTTAGCATCAGCTTCGTCGGACCACTTCCATGTTGAGTACTTCTGGTACTTCCTGTTTGAGTTTTTGCTTGTAAGCAAGAGAGAGCTTTTTATGCGTCTCTGTGTGTGGAGTAAAGGTGATCTAGTTGCACAGGTGACATTCTGGTAGAAATTAGGTAAAATGATTTCAGTTCCTGCATTACAATCACCAGCAACTAGGAGTGCCGCCTCTGGGTGAAATTTTTGTTGCTTGCTTATGGCCATATATAGCTTGTTGAGTGCTGTCTTAGTGCCAGCATCGTTTTGTGGTGGTAAAATATATATGACAACTCTCTTGGTAAATAGTATGGTCTACAGCTTCTTATGAGGTATTCTAGCTCAGGCGAGCAGAACATAGAGACTTCCTTAATATTAGAGACCAGCTTTGTTAAGAAAGAGACACACCACCCCCCTTGAGTTTACCCGACATTGCCGTTCTGTCCTGCCGATGTTTAGAAAAAATAGCTTAATTTATATTTTCCATGTCCTTTTTGAGCCACGACTCGGAGAAACATTGATCTGAAGAACTTGAACGGAGCTTGTCCAGTTTATTCTCCAGTGATTGCACATTCGCCAATAGAACGGTAGAGGCAGTATATCCACTCGCCGACATAGTCTCGTCAGGTATCCTACACAATCATACTTCAATACTGAAGTATGACTGTGTCATGACGTTGGCCTGGGGGTAGGTATATGACAGTCATAAATACCTCTTCCCCCCCCTTTTCCTCTCTCTACCCTACTGATGTTACATTTGCAAACCCTTTGGTTAACATAGAGATTCTGGGAACATCAGAAGGTGGGGGAAATGAACTATATTCTGGTAATCTGACCAATTGAACATATGCGGTGGTATTTAATGAATATGATGTCAGTTCGGTTGTCATCTGAGACATTCTTATCAATGATAAGATGACATAAACTCTACGGTGGAAAGTCTACACATCAGAGTTATCAGATTCACATGGAATTGTTGTTCAATTTAAATGTTTGAATATGAAATTATTTGTGATGGGATGAAATGTGATTTTAGCTTCTAAAATGTGAGATTTGGGTTTTCATAAGGTAGGGCTCTGCTCAATCAATAGCCTGCCCCTGTGAAGGGACATGGGCTATAAAACTTTTCAAACACGCCCTCCTCTCCCTTCCTATATAAGCCCCTGACAAAAATATAACCTCCTGTTCCGAAGGAAGTGAGGACGATGGTCCGATGTCAGAATGGTTCAGATAATAACTACAGAATGAAGCCAACATCAGCATGAGCTTTGGTTGCGAATGGTATGAACGTTGAACTCTTATTCACTACAGAAGTGATGCCTCTTAGCCGTTGAGTTAGCAACAGCCGCTGCAAACGAGGGTTAGGAAGGAACAGACAGAGTATCCCGTCTACCACACAACGACGTTACTACAACGTATTCAATTACCAGCAAAGACATTCTTCAAAGGACTCGGTTGGGCAACACGGCCTTCCATCTACCACCAACCTACCGAAGCGCAGCTCAGAGTAAATATTTATTGCATTTTCCTTTTCCAACTGGGTGGTCATTTAGAATGCATAATATGCTGTATTTACAATAGCACAGCTTCGCCTTTTGTTCCTCAGTCTTCATGCTCTTTCACTCAAACCCAGACCCTTTTCTTTTGTGTAACCAGCTGTCATATCTGTTCCGCCCACTAGGGACGTTTTCCTTTATGATGTCATTTGTAATCAAGTTATGATTTAAATATGTGTATGTGTAATTCTGTGTGATTAGTTAGTTATTTAGTAAATAAATAATTAAACCCAATATTGTATTGCTGAATCAACTTGTTAGCCATGGTTCATGCAGATAACCAAGAATTTACAACTTTCAGATGAGACTGAATTAAGATGACGATTAATATTGACTGCTATTGATGTAAAATATTACTAGGTCTTTAAGAGTTTATTCGGAAGATAACAGCTCTATAAATATTATTTCGTGGTGCCCGACTCTCTAGTTAATGACATTTAAAGGATTAGCTCAATCAAGTAATATTAATTACGAAGAAATTATTTTATACAATAGCATGTCATATCACTTAATCCGGCATAGCCAAAGACACGACAACTGTGATATTGTTGTGTTAGAATACTGAGGACAACTTCTGTATCTGACTAGATTACACCTAAATAGCACACATTGCTTGTCCCACTTTTGACACGTTTAGCCAACAGCAAAAAAATATACCTGTATCTACCCCCTAAAAATGAATAAATAAAAACTATCAAATCTATTATCTAATACTGAACAACAACAAAATGTAAATTTCCCAATATAACCAAGTGTCCGTTCAGACAATGACTCCAATTAAGCATCCAAAACGAGAGTAAAAGAGAGTGAACGAAAGAGGGCGAGACGGAGGATGCAGCAGAGCTACAGTAATCAGATGACACATATGGTTTTGTAAGGCTGAGCTCATTAAAAACTACCTGCAGCCAGGGGCCCGGGGCACGTCCATCTTAGGGCCCGGGGCACGTCCATCTTAGGGCCCTGTCTCTGTCTGAGGCTTCGTCCCAAATGAGCCCTTGCCAAAAGTAGTACTCAATATAGGGAATAGCGTACCATTTGGGATGGAGCCCGACACTGCCCATCCTGCAGTATCCCCTGTTCTGTCATTCCTCACAACACCGTACTGATACGGTCATAATCCTCAAGCTTTTTCTCTTTTGTGTGTGAGATTTGACTGGGATGTGAGCATTTTTCGAAAGGAATACTCAGAAAGATTTTTAAACTGATGTGTATCTAGAAAACACATGACATCAAAACCTCAAATCAATTAAATACACCAAATGTGGGTTTTCAGAACACCTTAGCATGCTGATTCCATACATTTTACACTCACACGTCTAGCACCTCCTTGCCCTTGGGGAACCCCACTCCTACACCCCACCACCCTGCCCTGCCTCTCCTTTTCAGGTGACTGCCCTTCCATCCAGGTCACTCACAGGGGTAATTAATGTGGCCCACCTTGCCTGCTCTACACTAAAATATCTATGACGATGCCTCTGTTTCAGGGAAGGGAAATAGGGGTTGGAAAAAAGCCCTGTCATGTTGTGTTGGGGTGACATGAAAGCCAGTGACATGTGACATTAACCAAAGGTCACATGTGGACACATTCAGCAGCCATGCAGGCAGAACGCCTCTCTGGGTTACAGTATGAAACCGTCATAAGAGGATATTGAAAGCTCAACGGAGAGGGGCCCTATAGGATGTTTTCACATTTGGTCCCTTTCAGACAATTTCTGTGAACTCAGATAGGTGGCCCAAGTTTGGTTCGCTTGAATTCCGGTTCCCTTTTTTAGGGCAATGTGAATGCGAAGATCCCCAGATTCACTTGTTATTATTCCTGCACCACACACTAGACTACTGCAACACCGTTTCCCTTGCCATAAACCATCATGTTGGTGCCACATAAGAGAGAAGAGGATGATCTGCAGGTTCGGGCAAAAAAATGTGTGCTGTTTTTGGATATTGATTAGTGATTGTCAAGGGCGGACAGAAATTCCAAAATGTGTGGAGGGTTTAGTTCAGATTATTTGTTTGCAATATGTGATCTATAGGCTAAACGATCTTCATAAGATGTTTATTGATTTTGGGGTTTGTATAGTGTGAGAAAACAATATATTTGGTGAAAATCACAACAAGGGGTACAAAATATATTCTAGCTCTTAAAGGGGTAGTAGCCTACCGTGTACAATTTTTAATTACAGCATTATTTATTGTGCAGTTATTCTTTTGCTATTTATTCTGTTACCAATCAAATGTACAGCTGTCTGACTCCATTTTGTTGCTCCCTGCCTACAAACAGAAACTAAAACAAGAAGCTCCCGCGCTCAGGTCTGTTCAACGCTGGTCCGACCAATCTGATTCCACGCTTCAAGACTGCTTCGATCACGTGGATTGGGATATGTTCTGCATTGCTTCCAACAACAACATTGACGAAAACTCTGATTTGGTGAGCGAGTTCATTAGAAAGTGCATTGACGATGTAGTTCCCATAGCAACGATTACAACATTCCCAAAACAGAAACCGTGGATTGATGGCAGCATTCGTGTGAAACTGAAAGCGTGAACCACTGCTTTTAACCAGGGCAAGGTGACCGGAAACATGACGGAATACAAACAGTGTAGCTATTCCCTCCGCAAGGCAATCAAACAAGCTAAGCGTCAGTATAGAGACAAAGTAGAGTCACAATTCAACGGCTCAGGCACAAGAGGTATGTGGCAGGGTCTACAGTCAATCAGGGATTACAAAACGAAAACCAGCCCCGTCACGGACCAGGATGTCTTGCTCCCAGGCAGACTAAATAACTTTTTTGCCCGCTTTGAGGACAATAGAGTGCCACTGACACAGCCTGCAACCCAAACCTGCAGACCCTCCTTCACTGCAGCCGACGTGAGTAAAACATTTAAACGTGTTAATTAACCCTCTCAAGGCTGCTGGCCCAGACGGCATCCCCAGCCGCGTCCTCAGAGCATGCGCAGACCAGCTGGCTGGAGTGATTACGGACATATTCAATCAATCCTTATCCCAGTCTGCTGGTCCCACATGCTTCAAGAGGACCACCATTGTCCCTGTTCCCAAGAAAGCTAGGGTAACTGAGCTAAACGACAACATCATCACGAGGTGCTTTGAGAGACTAGTCAAGGACCATATCACCTCCATCCTACCTGACACCCTAGACCCACTCCAATTTACTTACCGCCCAAAAAGGACCACAGACGACGCAATCTCAACCACACTGCACACTGCCCCAACCCATCTGGACAAGAGGAATACCTATGTGAGAATGATGTTCATCGACGACAGCTCAGCATTTAACACCATAGTACCCTCCAAACTCGTCATCAAGCTCGAGACCCTGGGTCTCGACCCCGCCCTGTGCAACTGGGTACTGGACTTCCTGACGGGCCGCCCCAGGTGGTGAGGGTAGGTAACAACATCTCCACCCCGCTGATCCTCAACACTGGGGCCCCACAAGGGTGCGTTTTGAGCCCTCTCCTGTACTCCCTGTTCGCCCACGACTGCATGGCCATGCACGCCCCCAACTCAATCATCAAGTTTGCGGACGACACTACAGTGGTAGGCTTGATTACCAACAACGACGAGACGGCCTATAGGGAGGAGGTGAGGGCCTTCGGAGTGTGGTGTCAGGAAAATAACCTCACACTCAACGTCAACAAAACAAAGGAGATGATTGTGGACTTCAGGAAACAGCAGAAGGAGCACCCCTCTATCCACATCTATGGGACAGTAGTGGAGAGGGTAGTAAGTTTTAAGGTCCTCGGCGTACACATCACGGACAAACTGAATTGGTCCACTCACACAGACAGTGTGGTGAAGAAGGCGCAGCAGCGCCTCTTCAACCTCAGGAGGCTGAAGAAATTCAGCTTGTCACCAAAAGCACTCATAAACTTCTACAGATGCACAATCACACAAGCCTGGTACGGCAACTGCTCCGCCCACAACCGTAAGGCTCTCCAGAGGGTAGTGAGGTCTGCACAATGCATCACCGGGGGCAAACTACCTGCCCTCCAGGACACCTACACCACCTGATGTCACAGGAAGGCCATAAATATCATCAAGGACAACACCCACCCGAGCCACTGCCTGTTCACACCGCTATCATCCAGAAGGCGAGGTCAGTACAGGTGCATCAAAGCAGGGACCGAGAGACTGAAAAACAGCTTCTATCTCAAGTCCATCAGACTGTTAAACAGCCACCACTAACATTGAGTGGCTGCTGCCAACACACTGACTCAACTCCAGCCACTTTAATAATGGAAATTGATGGAAATTGATCACTAGCCATGCATCACTAGCCACTTTAAACAATGCTACTTAATATAATGTTTTCATGTATATACTGTACTCTATATCATCTACTGCATCTTTATGTAATGCATGTATCACTAGCCACTTTAAACTATGCCACTTTGTTTACAAACCCTACATTACTCATCTCATATGTATATACTGTACTCGATACCAA
Organism: Oncorhynchus masou masou; assembly: GCF_036934945.1. Classification (NCBI taxonomy): domain Eukaryota; kingdom Metazoa; phylum Chordata; class Actinopteri; order Salmoniformes; family Salmonidae; genus Oncorhynchus; species Oncorhynchus masou. The sequence goes on along the minus strand of NC_088224.1, from coordinate 71,467,652 downwards.
CTACTGCATCTTGCCTATGTCGTTCTGTACCATCACTCATTCATATATCTTTATGTACATATTCTTTATCCCTTTACACTTGTGTGTATAAGGTAGTAGTTTTGGAATTGTTAGGTTAGATTACTCATTGGTTATTACTGCATTGTCGGAACTAGAAGCACAAGCATTTCTCTACACTCGCATTAACATCTGCTAACCATGTGTATGTGACAAATACATTTGATTTGATTTGATACAAGTTAATAGTATCTTCTGGTTACAATAATTTAACAAAACGCTATTAGCTTCCAAAATATAAGTAGGTATATCTCGCTGTCTGATAACACAATCTCATTGAATGGCTTGTCCTGCACTTTGTAAAAACCCAGAGTGCATGTTGGAAAAATATCTTAGTTCCTTTCTAAATGAAGCAAGGTGAATTTAAAAAGGACTCGGTCCACAAAATAGGTGAAGTAAACTGGTAGAGCCTGCTAGAGCTGCCCTGGTCAAAGTGCTGTTATTGTGAATTGGAAATGTCTAGGAGCAACAGTGGGTTAGATGCGAAATGGTAGGCTAAACAAGCTCACCGATTGGGACGGCCGAGTTGGTTGCAACACTCACTACTGAGTTCCAAATGGCCTCTGGAAGCAACATCAGCACAAGAACTGTTCCTCGGGAGCTTCATGAAATGTGTTTCCATGGCCAAGCAGCCGCACACAAGCCTAATATCACCATGAGCAATGCCAAGTGTCGGCTGGAGGGGTGTAAAGCTCGCCGCCATTGGACTCTGGAGCAGTGGAAACACGTTCTCTGGAGTGATGAATCACGCTTCACCATCTGGCAGTCTGACAGACGAATTTGGGTTGGGCAGATGTCAGGAGTCCCCTCCTGCCCCAATGCATAGTGCCAACTGTAAAGTTTGGTGTAAGAGGAATAATGTTCTGGGGCTGTTTTTCATGGTTCGAGCTAGGCCCCATAGTTCCAATGAAGGGAATTTTAATGCTACAGTACAGCATACAATGACATTCTTGACGATTCTGTGCTTCCAACTTTGTGGCAACAGTTTGGGGAAGGCCATTTCCTGTTTCAGCATGACAATGCCCCCGTGTACAAAGCGAGGTCCATGCAGAAATGGTTTGTCAAGATCGGTGTGGAATAACCCTAACGTCAACCCCATCGAACACCTTTGGGATGAATTGGAAAGCCATCTGCAAGCCAGGCCTAATCACCCAACATTAGTGCCCAACCTCAGTGAGGAGTTTCTCTAAAGAAAAGGTGAGAAGCTGAGGGTCAAATCTCTGTCCTGTAATGGCATGGCCCCCCCTCCCGCCCATACACACACACCTGACAACCTATGATGTATGATCGCCATTGTGTGTGTGTGTGTGCGTCTATGGCTCAGTCAGCAATTCGACAGTGTGGTGTCTGTTCAGCTGATGTCACACCTGGGGAATGTGACTCAAACTCTACCAGGCAACCCCTGGCCCTATCCGCACAGAGACGGGCAGAAAATACAGCCAGACAATTCCTATCGACATAAAGACAAGGAAGACATCTACAGCCATCAAATGCAATGCATTTTGTCGCTCTCTCCCAGTGCCTTTCTCTCTCTTTCTCACTGCCTCTCTATCTTTCCCCCCTGTCTCTCTTTCTCTCCCTCCCCTCCCCACTCTGTCTTTGTATGTGTGGATGTCTCTCCATTTCTCTCTCTATCTCTCTCTATCTCTCTCCACACACTCCATTCACTGTTCATAATCTCCACTCAAGACAGCAATCCTCCTCCCTCTCTCTCCTATATCTACCCTTTAGAGTACCGTTGCAGGTCTGGCACTCAGTATGTGATGATGTGGCCGTGTGGCTGAACAATGGCTCATTTCAACCTCAATTTCCCCTGAAATGAATGGCCGCCCAACCCTGCGCACGCTGCATGCCTTTTAATTGGCCCCAGTTAGATTCAAGCCATTAAACCATTGATGTCTACACATCTCCACGGCACCCATTGGCCTTTTTTCCCCTGCTGGCAGAACATAAACGTCTTATCTCTGGGCTCCAACCGAGCACCAAGCACGCGCCAAGAATATTCAGCATTCAGCAGCCTTTCTCTGTTGTCTCTGTTTCAGGCATCACACAACAACACACCCTAGGCTTTTATCTTACAAACACCACTCTCAAACCATCCAGGCATCCTTATGTTGCGATGACTTCTGGTAATTTGTCTAGTACTGTACTTTCTATTTGTTATTAGTCGTATAGATACTACTGATTAGAGATGCTGTTGAATCATCTGACAAATATTTGAATCCACTGGCTACACTACAATATTTCAGTTTCAGTACTAGATTTTTTTCTAATAATGATAATTGAACACAGTACAATATATTTATATGGCTTACCTGTTTCCAGAATGATTCCAAGGTATGAATGGAAGAGAAAAGAAGGGGAGAAATGGGTTAATTTAATACACCATCAATTAACCTATAATAAATAGCTGTTATGTGATTGTGTAGTCAGCACTAATCAACAACAGCACTTGCTTCTTGTGAACTCTTAGTCACGCAGAATGTAAACAAAGTCAAATGTATAAATGGTATGTGCTGTGTGAGGTTCCACTGTCTAGATGCATTTTGAAGATATCATACAGTATCTGGAGGCAGGTTCACAATCCGTTGCATAGAGGACAGAAAATGAATATGTAGCCTAACATTGAAAAATTATTCAGAAACTAAATCCAGCCCTGAGATAATCTAGTACACAGTAATTTTCAGAAGCAGACAGCAATTATTAGTCTGTGTATCATCCTGGTTAATCAATGTCGGACTGTATTATCAGGTGAAAATGAAAGGCGTGTTTGATCAGAAAAGAAGACAAGACAACAGGTGCAGCAACCCTTAGATTTATACCCAGCAGCATAGAGACAACATGGTAGAGGAGAGATGAATCTTCAGTTCTGCAACCCCTTTGAAATAGGGGTCGCAGAATATCCCAAACCCCCAGAGGATGTTGTAAGAGATGAAAGAGGGAGTGCTCTGTCCGCATGCTCCCTCCCTCTCTCCCTCCCTCTCTACAGCAGAAGAAAAAGGAGAGAATGCTCAAGCAGCCCTCTCTCCAACCATTTTACACTCCTCTCTTTGATCTGCTACAGCATGCCACCGTCACGGAAACCACGGATAAACCCCAGGAACGTCTTTGTATTAGAAAGTGCATTCTTCCCTGAATCTAACTTGCATGCATTAATTTCTCTTTCTCTCTCTTATAAAAAACTCTGCTCTTGGCTGAGAGGGTTTTCCTCCTCGTTTAGCTCGTTAGAGCTTGGCGGTAGCCAGCAGGATCAATTACTGGGAATATGCTCTCCCGTCTCGGTATCATTACCCAGCAAAAACTATATTAGCTCAGTCTGAGGGGAAAACAGACGAGGAGTCATTATTACTGTCTGTATGCTGCTTCTGGAGCATCGTCTGCTGCTAGCTTGTCTCTCTGGCCTTAACACATACACACTGCCTTTGTTCCTAAACTTCAAACGCTACACTGTTTTTACTTACTTGATGCCAATGACACAACCAACACAACTTAACAAAGAGGTTAGAGATATATTGAATATGTTGAGACAGAACAAAATTAGTATGGATGCTACTTTACATTTCCTCCAATAAGTGAATTATTTTGTTTGTAATCATTCTTGTCAACAAAGGTCAATACGTCACTGTGAGAAATGATGGCTCAATTTGTCACAACGTGAAAGCCCACGGCTGCGGTCTCCTTATCTCCCTGTGTTTTTACATTTTATGCACAGATCTAGGATCTGTTTATTCTCCCCAAATCCTAAACTTAACCATTGCACAGGGAAATGCAAAACCAACCTTAAATCGGTGTCTTAGGTGCAACCTCGCTCTGTTTTGATGCATCTCATACAGTATCTCTGGTGATTCCTCATCATCACATATTCAGAGGCCAATCTAGAGGAGGCATGCTACAGGGAGTAACACATCCTCATCACCAGATGTCCGAGGAAACTAGCCCCTTTCCCCTTCCTCCCTTTCTCCCCCTTTCTTCTCTCCCTCTCCCTCTCTCTCCCCTCCCCCTCTCCCTCTGTCCCTCTTCCCTCCCTCTGTCCCTCTCCTCCTCCTCCCTCCCTTAACCCCCCCCCCACCTCCCTCTTCTGTGAGCTGTATTCTGTAATGTGAGATTATGATACAAATTAGATCTCCTTAATCTGTTATGGAAGCCACTTGATATTGCATCATGTCTTCTGCCACGGCAAGAATAACCCGGCAGATTTCACTAGGAATACTCTTTGAGCAGATTTGACATGAGAAGAAAATCATCTCAGCAAAATCCAACATGATTTAATCTATGGGATGATGGTGATTGGCTGTGGAATGTCCATTCATAAATGAGTGGTTTGATTCTACAAGCCGGAGGCATCCTCCAGAGCTCTGGGCCTCCACAGTTGGCCTATTTATTTACGGGATGGTCCTCATATCAGAACTAGTGACTACATGAACAATGCCCGGCTGTTGTGTAAATTGTCAAAGGACTACATGACAACAAACATACAGCCAACAGCTGAAGTTGTGGGGAGTGAATAAGATCTCCCTTCATCATTTAGCTCGACAGAATGATCACTCAATAAAGTCAACCAATTAATCACATGTATTTTATAAAGACATTTGTATGATGTCGATGAGAGCATTAAGTGTAGGTTCTAATATCATACATATCTGACATACAGTATATAAATCATGATGACTTGAGAAGGGTTGGAAAGGGAGGGTATAAAACTAACTAATGTGCTCCAGACTAATGTTTTCTATTGTCCACAGGGTTGGGGAGTAACAGATTACATGTAATCCGTTACATAACTGAATAACTGTAATCCGTTACCAGCAAAAATGTTGTAATCAGATTACAGATATTTTTGAAAAACTACTTAGTTATTTAGAAGATTACTTTTAAATTCAGAAAGGACGTTTGTGGGAAAAAATTGGACACTTGTCTGTTTTCTCAATGACATTCAAATCAGCATTGAAAAAAGGCGCAAGTTCAAGTTTGTTCCACCTGAGTGAGTCTGACCACAAGTCAGAGACCACTATGATGATACACCAAATGTGTTTGACGGATTGCGGGAAAAGAAAAGAAAAGAGCAGGAATAGGCTTTTGTAGGCTACAGTCCAAGCTATATGGGGTGGCAGGTAGCCTAGTGGTTAGGACGTTCGCTCCAATCCGGTTCCGGGTTGGAGCGAGCGGTCGCATCTACACTTCGGTCCGCAGGTAGTATAACTTTTCATTACATTTCCATTACATTTCATTATAGTACAACGGTTTGATTTGTCTAATCTTAGCAATTTCTTCTTAGCTAGCTACATAGCCGTCTTTGTATCAAAGATAATTGCGTAATTATCGTATTTCGTCGTCCTAACGTAGTCTACACTGCTATCTGCCCAGCAGCTAGCTAACGTCTACCGTCTACTAGCACTGTAGAAACTATTACACTCAACTGAACGACTCGATTAGTGTAGTGTTAGCTAGCTACATAGTTGTCTTTGCTGTCTTCGTATCCAAGATAATTGTGTAGTTTAGAGTGTGTAGACTTAGAGTGATTATCTTAATTTACCGAGGTTAGCTAGCCAGCTATTTGTCGTCCTTAACGTAGGAGATACTGCTAGCTAGCTAGCCAACAGCTAGCCAACGTCTACCGAATTAAACTTCAACAACCCGGTCAACATTCCGCTTCGCTCCACAGGTAGTATCACATTTTCATTTCACTTCATTACAGTACAACGGTTTGATTTGTTTGATCGTAGCTAGCTAGCTACATAGCCGTCTTTGTATCTAAGACAATTGTGTAGTCTAGAGCGATTTTCTAGGTTAGCTAGCCAGCTATTGTCGTTCTTTTAACGTAACGTAACGTAATCAACACTGCTAGCTAGCCAGCTAGCCCCCGAATAGCAGCACTGTAGATTCTATTACACTCGACGGAACGACTTGATTAGTGTAGTGTCAACAACGCAGCCACTGCCAGCTAGCCTACTCCAGCAGTACTGTATCATTTCAATCATTTTAGTCAATAAGATTCTTGCTACGTAAGCTTAACTTTCTGAACATTCGAGACGTGTAGTCCACTTGTCATTCCAATCTCCTTTGCATTAGCGTAGCCTCTTCTGTAGCCTGTCAACTATGTGTCTATCTATCCCTGTTCTCTCCTCTCTGCACAGACCATACAAACGCTCCACATCGCGTGGCCGCGGCCACCCTAATCTGGTGGTCCCAGCGCGCACGACCCACGTGGAGTTCCAGGTCTCCGGTAGCCTCTGGAACTGCCGATCTGCGGCCAACAAGGCAGAGTTCATCTCAGCCTATGCCTCCCTCCAGTCCCTCGACTTCTTGGCACTGACGGAAACATGGATCACCACAGATAACACTGCTACTCCTACTGCTCTCTCTTCGTCCGCCCACGTGTTCTCGCACACCCCGAGAGCTTCTGGTCAGCGGGGTGGTGGCACCGGGATCCTCATCTCTCCCAAGTGGTCATTCTCTCTTTCTCCCCTTACCCATCTGTCTATCGCCTCCTTTGAATTCCATGCTGTCACAGTTACCAGCCCTTTCAAGCTTAACATCCTTATCATTTATCGCCCTCCAGGTTCCCTCGGAGAGTTCATCAATGAGCTTGATGCCTTGATAAGCTCCTTTCCTGAGGACGGCTCACCTCTCACAGTCCTGGGCGACTTTAACCTCCCCACGTCTACCTTTGACTCATTCCCCTCTGCCTCCTTCTTTCCACTCCTCTCCTCTTTTGACCTCACCCTCTCACCTTCCCCCCCTACTCACAAGGCAGGCAATACGCTCGACCCCATCTTTACTAGATGCTGTTCTTCCACTAACCTCATTGCAACTCCCCTCCAAGTCTCCGACCACTACCTTGTATCCTTTTCCCTCTCGCTCTCATCCAACACTTCCCACACTGCCCCTACTCGGATGGTATCGCGCCGTCCCAACCTTCGCTCTCTCTCCCCCGCTACTCTCTCCTCTTCCATCCTATCATCTCTTCCCTCTGCTCATACCTTCTCCAACCTATCTCCTGATTCTGCCTCCTCAACCCTCCTCTCTTCCCTTTCTGCATCCTTTGACTCTCTATGTCCCCTATCCTCCAGGCCGGCTCGGTCCTCCCCTCCCGCTCCGTGGCTCACAGAACAGGGCTCCGGGCAGCCGAGCGGAAATGGAGGAAAACTCGCCTCCCTGCGGACCTGGCATCCTTTCACTCCCTCCTCTCTACATTTTCCTCCTCTGTCTCTGCTGCTAAAGCCACTTTCTACCACTCTAAATTCCATGCATCTGCCTCTAACCCTAGGAAGCTCTTTGCCACCTTCTCCTCCCTCCTGAATCCTCCTCCCCCTCCCCCCCCTCCTCCCTCTCTGCAGATGACTTCGTCAACCATTTTGAAAAGAAGGTCGACGACATCCGATCCTCGTTTGTTAAGTCAAACGACACCGCTGGTTCTGCTCACACTGCCCAACCCTGTGCTCTGACCTCTTTCTCCCCTCTCTCTCCAGATGAAATCTCGCTTCTTGTGACGGCCGGCCGCCCAACAACCTGCCCGCTTGACCCTATCCCCTCCTCTCTTTTCCAGACCATTTCCGGAGACCTTCTCCCTTACCTCACCTCGCTCATCAACTCATCCCTGACCGCTGGCTACGTCCCTTCCGTCTTCAAGAGAGCGAGAGTTGCACCCCTTCTGAAAAAACCTACACTCGATCCCTCCGATGTCAACAACTACAGACCAGTATCCCTTCTTTCTTTTCTCTCCAAAACTCTTGAACGTGCCGTCCTTGGCCAGCTCTCCCGCTATCTCTCTCAGAATGACCTTCTTGATCCAAATCAGTCAGGTTTCAAGACTAGTCATTCAACTGAGACTGCTCTTCTCTGTATCACGGAGGCGCTCCGCACTGCTAAAGCTAACTCTCTCTCCTCTGCTCTCATCCTTCTAGACCTATCGGCTGCCTTCGATACTGTGAACCATCAGATCCTCCTCTCCACCCTCTCCGAGTTGGGCATCTCCGGCGCGGCCCACGCTTGGATTGCGTCCTACCTGACAGGTCGCTCCTACCAGGTGGCGTGGCGAGAATCTGTCTCCTCGCCACGCGCTCTCACCACTGGTGTCCCCCAGGGCTCTGTTCTAGGCCCTCTCCTATTCTCGCTATACACCAAGTCACTTGGCTCTGTCATAACCTCACATGGCCTCTCCTATCATTGCTATGCAGACGACACACAATTAATTTTCTCCTTTCCCCCTTCTGATGACCAGGTGGCGAATCGCATCTCTGCATGTCTGGCAGACATATCAGTGTGGATGACGGATCACCACCTCAAGCTGAACCTCGGCAAGACGGAGCTGCTCTTCCTCCCGGGGAAGGACTGCCCGTTCCATGATCTCGCCATCACGGTTGACTCCATTGTGTCCTCCTCCCAGAGCGCTAAGAACCTTGGCGTGATCCTGGACAACACCCTGTCGTTCTCAACCAACATCAAGGCGGTGGCCCGTTCCTGTAGGTTCATGCTCTACAACATCCGTAGAGTACGACCCTGCCTCACACAGAAAGCGGCGCAAGTCCTAATCCAGGCACTTGTCATCTCCCTTCTGGATTACTGCAACTCGCTGTTGGCTGGGCTCCCTGCCTGTGCCATTAAACCCCTACAACTCATCCAGAACGCCGCAGCCCGTCTGGTGTTCAACCTTCCCAAGTTCTCTCACGTCACCCCGCTCCTCCGCTCTCTCCACTGGCTTCCAGTTGAAGCTCGCATCCGCTACAAGACCATGGTGCTTGCATACGGAGCTGTGAGGGGAACGGCACCGCAGTACCTCCAGGCTCTGATCAGGCCCTACACCCAAACAAGGGCACTGCGTTCATCCACCTCTGGCCTGCTCGCCTCCCTACCACTGAGGAAGTACAGTTCCCGCTCAGCCCAGTCAAAACTGTTCGCTGCTCTGGCCCCCCAATGGTGGAACAAACTCCCTCACGACGCCAGGACAGCGGAGGCAATCACCACCTTCCGGAGACACCTGAAACCCCACCTCTTCAAGGAATACCTAGGATAGGATAAAGTAATCCTTCTCACCCCCCTTAAATGATTTAGATGCACTATTGTAAAGTGGCTGTTCCACTGGATGTCAGAAGGTGAATTCACCAATTTGTAAGTCGCTCTGGATAAGAGCGTCTGCTAAATGAATTAAATGTAAATGTAATGTAATGGTTAGAGAATTGGGCCAGAAACCAAAAGGTTGCTAGATCGAATCCCTGAGCTGACAAGGTAAACATCTGTCATTCTGCCCCTAAACAAGGCAGTTAACCCACTGTTCCTAGGCTGTCATTGTAAATAAGAATTTGTTCTTAACTGACTTGCCTAGTTATATAATAAATTAATTTTAAAAATTAGCAAAAAAAAAGATAATTAAAGAAAAAATGTCTTCCAAAGATAATCCAATTGAATAAACGCTTGGAGGTAAGTATGACAGCTGTGGTGTAGTCTGCGGCAACACGGATATCACTTATTGTTGATAGCGCATTGATGTGAATCACATTCCTGCTCTCTAATTTAGATATTTGTGCCATACGGACTGTGGTTGTTGTGGATGGCTGTTCACAAATCTACATTTGTATTTGAACCAAATAATGGTTGAATTCAAGAAGTTTAAGCAAGCTATCACTCATTGTTTTTGAAACCAGTGCAACAGCTGCATAGTGCGGATCCAAGCCTGTGGAATAAAAGTGGGGCTTTTATTGCTCAATCTTATACATTCTGATAAAAAAATGGGCACATGCTCAAAGTTTTGATAGACTTAAAGGGGCACTCTGTAGTTGCTACACCAATTTTTGGACTTATAAATGATATATATATATACATACCACCACAGACCGATGCTGGCACTAACACTGCACTCAATGAGCTGTATTATTATTATGTTTTATTATTTTTTATTTAACCTGGTGGCCAGTTGAGAACAAGTTCTCAATTACAACTGCGACCTGGCCAAGATAAAGCAAAGCAGTGTGACAGAAACAACAACACAGAGTTACACATGGAATAAACAAGCGTACAGTCAATAACACAATAGAAAAAAAAGAAAGTCGAAATGCAATGTGTGCAAATGGTATGAGGAGGTATGGCAATAAATAGGTCATAGTAGCAAAGTAATTACAATTTAGCAGAGTAACACTGGAGTGATAGATGAGCAGATGAGGATGAGCAGATGATGGTGTGTAAGTAGTGATACTGGTGTGCAAAAGAGCAGCAAAGTAAACAAAAACAATAAGGGATGAGGTAGGTAGATTGGGTGGGCTATTCACATGGACTATGTACAGCTGCAGCGATCGGTAAGCTGCTCAGATAGCAGATGTTTGAATGTAAGTCTCCAGCTTCTGTGATTTTTGCAATTCATTCCAGTCACTGGCAGCAGAAAACTGGAAGAAAAGGGGGCCAAAGGAGGTGTTGGCTTTGGGGATGACCAGTGAGATATACCTGCTGGAGCGCGTGCTACGGGTGGGTGTTGTTATTGTGACCAGTGACCTGAGATAAGGCGGAGCTCTACCTAGCATAGACTTATAGATGACCCGGAGCCAGTGGGTCTGGGGACGAATATGTAGCGAGGGCCAGCTGACTAGAGCATACAGGTCGCAGTGGTGGGTGGTATAAGGCGCTTTGGTAACAAAACGGATGGCACTGTGATAGACTACATCCAATTTGCTGAGTAGAGTATTGGAAGCTATTTTGTAGATGACATCGCCAAAGTCGAGGATCAGTAGGATTGTCAGTTTTACTTGGGTAAGTTTGGCGGCGTGAGTGAAGGAGGCTTTGTTGCGCTATAAGCAAACCGGAAAACACTCATCCAGATGCGGCGTTCCTAGTGGTCGGGGACTTTAATGAAGGGAAACTTACCAAATTTCTATCAGCATGTTAAACGTGCAGCCAGAAGGAAAACGACTCTACATCACCTTCACTCCACACACAGAAACGCGTACAAACATCTCCCTCGCCCTCTATTTGGCAAATCTGACCATAATTCTATCCTCCTTATTCCTGCTTACAAGCAAACATTAAAGCAGAAAGCACCAGTGACTTGGTCTATAAAAAAAGTGGTCAGATGATGCAGATGCTAAGCTGCAGGACTGTTTTGCTAGCACAGACAGGAATATGTTACGAGTACACAACATCAGTCATTGGCTTCATCAAAAAGTGCATCGATGACGTCGTCCCTACATACCCCAACCAGAAGCCATGGATTACAGGCAACATCTGCACTGAGCTAAAGGCTAGAGCTGCTGCTTTCAAGGAGCGGGACACTACACCGAAAGTTGATAAGAAATCCTGCTATGCCCTCCGACAAACTATCAAACAGGCAAAGAGTCAATACAGGATTCAATGCAGGACTAAGCCCTGCGTCGGATATGGTATCCCAGAAACCCTATACCCACTCCAATTTGCATACCGCCCTAAAAGATCCACAGATGACGCAATCTCTATTGCACTCCACACTGCCCTTTCCCACCTGGACAAAAGGAACCCCTATGTGAGAATGCTGTTCATTGACTACAGCTCAGCGTTCAACACCATAGTGCCTTCAAAGCTCATCACTAAGCTAAGGACCCTGGGACTAAACACCTCCCTCTGCAACTGGATCCTAGACTTCCTGACGGGCCGCACCCAGGTGGTAAGGGTAGGTAAAAACACATCTGCCACACTGATCCTCAACACAGGGGCCCCTCAGGTTTGCGTGCTCAGTCCCCTCCTGTACTCCTTGTTCTCTCATGACTGCACGGCCAGGCACAACTCCAACACCTTCATAAGCTTGCCGATGACACAACAGTGGTAGGAGGGAGAAGGTCAGAGACCTGGCCGTGTGGTGCCAGGACAACAACCTCTCTCTCAACGTGATAAAGACAAAGGGGATGATTGTGGACTACAGGAAAAGGAGGACCGAGCATGTCCCCATTCTCATTGACAGGGCTGTAGTGGAGCAGGTTGAGATCTTCAAGTTTCTTGGTGTCCACATCACCAACAAACTAACATGATCCAAGCACACTGTTGGTTGAATAATCAGAATTGGTTGGTAACATAGGTAAGATGTTTTATATTCATCATATGTTTGTAAGTTACTTCTCATCAGAATGTTATTTTTGTATAATACTGTGGCGGGGTTGCAGTATCTGTTCTATGTCAAGACTAAGTTGCTTGGGCCGGAGAGAGGGGAGAGGTCAAGCGTGTATCTCTTGGCTCCACAATGTCTGTGTGCCAGTCAGTGTGTCTCTGTGATCTTGTCAAGATAGGATGGATTTGATATATGGCTGTTGATATGGAGGATTTGTTTATGGTTCTGAGTTTGAGAAAAGAACATAGTTTAGGAGACAAAGCTGAAAGATGAATTATGCCGATGCTGTCTTATCCTGTGTGTGTCTTTGCTATAAAAGTTCTCAGTTGAAATGTGTAAGGGACTCTCAGAGAATTCATTGATAGACACTGAATTGATCTGAGAGTCACAGGGTTGTGATAGAGCTCATATAATTAAAGATTGACTTTGTGATAACTAACTCTGACTTATGTGTGGTTTGCTCTCATGATTTGGTAAATAGAGGAAATTTCCACGACAACACCGACAGTCGTGAAGAGGGCACGACAAAACCTATTCCCCCTCAGGAGACTGAAAAGATTTGCATGGGTCCTCAGATCCTCAAAAGATTTTACAGCTGCACCATCGAGAGCATCCTCCTGACTGGTTGTATTACTGGCTGGTATGGCATCTGCTCGGCCTCCGTGCGCAAGGCACGGGTAGTGCGAACGGCCCAGTACATCACTGGGGCCAAGCTTCCTGCCATCCAGGACCTATATAACAGGCAGTGTCAGAGGAAGGCCCTAAAAATAGTCAAAGACTTCAGTCACCCTAGTCATAGAATGTTCTCTCTGCTACCGCACAGCAAATCTCGGTCTAAGAGGCTTCTAAACAGCTTCTAACCCCAAGCCATAAGACTCCTGAACATCTAATTAAATGGGCACCCAGACTATTTGCATTGTCCATCCCCTTGACGCCACTGCTATTCTCTGTTATTATCTCTGCATAGTCACTTTAATAACTCTAACTACTTGTACATAGTACATATTACCTCAAATACCTCAACTAACCGGTGCCCTCGCACGTTGACTCTGTACCGGTAGCCCCTATATATAGTCTCGCTATTGTTATTTTACTGCTGCTGTTTGAGTCCTTTAATTTCTTATTCATGTTTTTTTAACTGCATTGTTAAAATGCAAGTAAGCATTTCACTGTAAGTAAGCATTTCACTGTAAGTAAGCATTTCATTGTAAGTAAGCATTTCACTGTAAGGTCTACCTGTTATAATCGGTGCATGTGACTTTTACAATTTGATTTGATTTGATATACATACATTACCAGTCAAAAGTTTTAGAACACCTTCCCATTCAAGGTTTTTCTTTAATTTTACTATTTTCTACACTGTAGAATTATAGTGAAGACATCACAACTATGAAATAACACATATGGAATCATGTAGTAACCAAAAAAGTGTTAAACAAATCAAAATATATTTTATATTTGAGATTCTTAAAATAGCAACTCTTTGCCTTGATGACAGCTTTGCACACTCTTGGAATTGTTTTGGTTACTACATGATTCCATGTGTGTTATTTCACAGTGTTGATGTCTTCACTATAATTATACAATGTAGAAAATAGTAGAAATAAAGAAAAACCCTTGAATGAGTAGTTGTGTCCAAACTTTTGACTGGTCCTGTATATATTTACAAAAATATATATGGGGGTTTGGAAATTATGCACACAGGTTACATTGATGGTAGCAACAATCTATCTGCAATATTTAAGCTGATCTACCCCCCCCCCCACCCCCACAAAAACTAAATTAAAGAACTCAAATCTGCACACAGTTTTACATGTGAACCCATATCAGAATTTTTACATTCACATTGATTTAGCAGTGGCCTCTTACACTGAGATGCAGTGCCTTAGATTGCTGCGCCACTCGGGAGCCCCCCAAAGGTTATGTGCTGTACACCACTGGCTTGTCTGACAGTTTCAGTGAAGGAAAAGTGCTTGGACAGTGTCTGAGTAACAGCGCTAAACTTCACGGCTATGGTGACTAAGAGGGGACCTGCCGCTCTCCTGTCTGTAACTATGATGGAAATTTATGTAATGCAACCATATGTAGACCGGTTGTTATGATGTCATCATTGTATTCTCTTATCATTGGACTGAGTAGCCACCAACATTTTTCACGCTCCACTCCTATAGCTACTTGGCCTAGATTGTCTTTTTCTTTTTTATTCTCTACAGCTAGGCTATTACTAGTGTCCCTGTTACATACACCTTAAAGAGGTTCTGAAAACACAACTTAGGCATACCGTATGTCATACATAAATCCACACTTTGTTCTAGCCACAATTTCACACACACACACACACACACACACACACACACACACACACACACACACACACACACACACACACACACACACACACACACACACACACACACACACACACACACGCACGATTAGTCCATTCTCATGGAGGCAGCCACTCACTTAACAATTCTAATGGGGTGATTCCAGTGTTAAGATCCCATTTAACAACCGAGCAGCGTCATGTGGCTACCCCCGCAAAGATAGATTGTCACCACAGAGACAGAAACGAGACACTTCAGACACTCATTTGCATAGAGCTTAATTTGATCTACTTGAGATTACGACTTCCTCCACTCAATGTAATTAAACTCAAATGTGACTAATTACGTTGACGGTAAAAACTGGAGTGAATCTGAGCGCTGCTCAGTCTGATGTTGACGTGGGAAGCAGCAGACGACTGTTAATATTGTCACTGTAAGGTCTACCTGTTGTAATCGGTGCTGATTACTGAACACACAGGGACTGATGATAGTCAAGTTAGTGAATTGAGGAGACCTTCACATGGATGATCATGTGTGAATTTGATGTTCTAGAGAAGAGAAGTGCTCATGTACAATATTGACATCTGACCGTTCTTCTGATTGCCTCTGTATTATATAACCATAAAGATATGTAAACCATACGGTTCAAACCGCAACCCAGATTCCAACATACACACAGATAGCCAATATGACCCTTGCACAAGCCATACAGCAGCCTCATACTGGCAAAGGGCAACAGTCCAACCCTGCCAGTTCATTAGGCCACCCTGGGTCAGTCATAACACAGGATTAAGGTGTGAGATCCATTCCCTGTGATATAACTCTATTACCATCTGTCCAAATGTGCCGTTAATCACATAAACAATTAGTGGGCCATGTAAACTGGCTTTAATTAAACCTGGGGTAAAGACAATAAAACAGCATTAAAGACTGCTGACTGTTTCACAGAGACGACAGAATGCCGGTAACTACACACACACACACACACACACACACACACACACACACACACACACACACACACACACACACACACACACACACACACACACACACACACACACACACACACACACACACACACACACACACACACACACAGGACCGAGGCATAAAAGCACAAAATATTTTACATCTCACTCCGGTCAAGACAGGTATATAAATATGATTGCATATAAACCACAGCCATGTTGTTGTTGGGGAAGCTTTTTTTCACTCAAATTGCCATCGTCACTTGCTCTCGTTTGTGTTCGGTGGCTCCATTCAAGTGCATAATTGGCAATCTGGGCTGGCCCTGGAGGCTTGATTCATGGCTCCGGATGGGGCTTTTAGGGCACCACTACAGACATACAGGAGTTTAAACAGCATTGTAGCGTTGAGGAACAGATGCTCACACACGGCAGGGCAACAGGTCTGGAGCCGTTGGCAACAGCTGTTGGTCTAGTACAGGGCTCTTCAATCCTCTGGGTTTTTCTCTCCAACCCTGTTCCCGGAGAGCTACTGTCCTGTGGGTTTTCTCTCCAACCCTGTTCCTGGAGAGCTACCGTCCTGTGGGTTTTCTTTCCAATGCTGTTCCTGGAGTGCTAGTGTCCTGTGGGTTTTCTCTACAACCCTGTTCCAGGAGAGCTACCGTCCTGTAGATTTTCACTCCATCCCTGTTCCTGGAGAGCTACCCCCCTGTAGGTTTTCAATAACAGTAATTACATTCAACTGATTGAGTATGAATTGAGCAGAATGGAGCCGAAAGCAACAGTGCCAGGAACATTTACCTTTAATTTAATTTTCATCTCCGATTGTAATCACAATTTCCTTAGTCCAGGGTAATTAGCCATTAACAAGAGTGTTATTGGATGTCTATAGACATATACAGGTGGTGAAAGTCTCCCTCCCTCTCCTCTCTCTCTGCCCTCTCTCTCTCTCTCCACTCACAAAATTTCCATAACAATGTCATATTTTGTCTATATACAGTGTTGTAATGATAAATAAACACTTCACTGGTTGCCCTTCTCTTGTGGCAACAGGTCACAAATCTTGCTGCTGTGTTAGACCACTGTGGTATTTCACCCCATAGATATGGGAGTTTATCAAAATTGGATTTGTTTTCAAATTCTTTGTGGGTCTGTGTAATCTGAGGGAATGTGTCTCTAATATGGTCATACATTTGGCAGAAGATTAGGAAGTGAAGCTCAGTTTCCACCTCATTTTGTGGGCAGTGTGCACATAGTCTGTCTTCTCTTGAGAGCCAGGTCTGCCTTCGGCGGCCCTTCTCAATAGCAATGCTCACTGAGTCTGTATATAGTCAAAGACTTCCTTAATTTTGGGTCTGGTATTCTGCCACTGTGTACGCTCTGTTTAGGGCCAAATAGCATTCTAGTTTGCTCAGTTTTTTTGTAAATTATTTCCAACGTGTCAAGTAATTATCTTTATGTTTTCTCAAATATTTGGTTGTGTCTAATTGTGTTGCTGTCTTGGGGCTCTGTGGGTTCTGTTTGTGTTTGTGAACAGAGCCCCAGGACCAGCTTGCTTAGGGGGTTCTTCTCTCTGCCACTGCTCTCCATTCCCCCTCGCTCAATCGCCCTCCCTCCCGATTCCCATGTCTTTCTCTCTCTGTCCTCCAGCAGATACACTCATCTCATTAGGTGTGACTGGGGAGGGAAGGTGAGATGGTTACTGTGACAACGGCAGGGAGTCACAGGAGGTGCGGGGTGGTGTAGAGCAGAGCGGTGACAGGAGCAGAGAGCAGCGGTGTATACCTCTCTCAGCTCTAAGAGGCCTATCACAGACATGCCAGATGGGGGGACTGGGGGACCGGAGATCCACCCTGTTCACCCAGGAAGAAAAACCCAGACAAAGACGTCATCATCCTCTCCTGGATAACTGCAGTCGGAGGCTGCAGAGGGACTGTCACAATAACCAGTGTCACACTAACCAGCTCTGCTGCTGTCTCCCTGAGACGCTACAGACAGTGTGTTTGTAGTGCTGCTACTGTACAATAGCTGACATATGAGATTATGTCTCTATTTTTCTTCTACATTATATATGTGGTAACTAGGCTAACATTTGGGTCCAAAAAGCACCGCACATCATCTTGTGGTGTAACTAAGTTCTTAACATTATCTATTTTACAGGAGCTTATTTATAATGAAGATTACTGTCGGTAGACTCCAATGAAAATAATCTGTTTGAAGAACAGAACACTCAGCCACACTCAAGTGGATATCTCATTGAATGGGTGTCAGACAGAGTGAGTGTGGCTCTGTTTCCACTGTGCCAGGAAATGAAGCCCAGTACTGAGGGGCAGGGATAACTTTAGATCTTGAGTGACAGCCTAGTAAACCCAATTGGAAGCATGCCACCCTTCCCATCAGAGGTACCCACTGTGTTCCACCACGGGAAAGCCAATGTATTTAATGTAAAGTATGTACAGTACAGGTCCAACCCAGCAATAACAAACAGAGAAAGACAACACAGATACAACCTTTCTATTGTGAAATGTAAGATTTTACTGTACATACTGTAGGGTATCAGGTCAGGTGGCCAAGTGGGGAAGGGAGGCAGTGTTGATGCTTCTGGGCTGTGACACGGAGAAGTGCCACCCCTGTGACCCAGAGAGAGGTCAGCAGACGCCCGTGGTGAAGCAGAGGGGGAGAGAAAACAGCCTGGTGGGGTATCTGAAGTGTGGATGCTGCCCCCTGTGGTGTGGATGACCTTCGCACTGCGTCAGCACTATGAGGCTCTGGCAGGTCCAGCTGAGAGGTGCCAAACTGCTCCGGCAATCTCCCTCACAACACAAACAAACATTTACTATAAAGACACACACAAACTTACACATGCACACACATTACTCAGCTCCAGGCTGATTATGGGAAAAGAGAGTAAAACAACGGGAGAAAATATCTAAGCTGAGAACAAACTATATGCAAATAACCAAAAGCACAAGCATCAAGATGCACAGCGATCATAAGACAGAGAGACAGTAACAAGGAAGGGAGTATGGGGTGAGGCAGGCTCTCTAGCTCAAGGGGAGAACAAATAGCATTTGAAAGCTTTTGCTGAAAATGTCCTTTTCAACACTAATTACCGTCACAGAGCTAGACAGTAGGCAGAGCAAGGGAGCGAGAGAAAAGGAGAAGAGAGAGAGTATGAGAGGGAAAAGGGGAGGATAGAGAGAGAGCAAGAGAGAAGGGGAGTAGAGAGAGAGGAGGGAGAAAGGGAGGGTAGCTAGAGAAAAGGTGAGGGAGTGTGCGTGTATAAGTGGGGCAGAGTATATGGTTTTTTATTTTATTTACCTTGGCAAGTCAGTTAAGAACAATTTATTATTCTTATTTTCAACAACAGCCTAGGAACAGTGGGTTAACTTCCTGTTCAGGGGCAGAACGACAGATTTGTACCTTATCAACTCGGGGGTTTGAACTTGCCACCTTCCAGTTACTAGTCCACCGATCTAACCACTAGGCTACCCTGCCACCCCAAGTCATCAGCTTGGGACGGTAAGTCATCAGCTTGTCTGACACACTGACACGCTAGTTCTCTCTTCAATTCACCTTCTGCAGAGCAGGCACTATCAAACACAGGGGAGAAACCTGGCCTTGCCCATCCAGGGCAGGCCGGTCGTAGGGTAACGGGGTCAAAGAGAATGAACTAGCTACAGTCACATACTGTAGGCTGCAGGTCCTCCAATGTAACCACAGCTGGGCTAGCCCTAATTGCCAGACGTTGGACTGCGCCCCCCAACCCAGATTGAACGGGAGATAATCTGATTATGAACCAGCTGTCACAGATGGCCTTTGACGTATTTTATCGGTCTCCTCCTCGTATGTGTACATACGTTCAGGACAAACGCTCAGGCAACGTTGTCCTAAGGCCAGAGCACTCAGACATCAGGCTTAATTACATGGACTGTAATTAACACTCTTTACAGGCTTGTAACGGAGGGGCAGCACCTGGTCAATGGGGACGAATGGCCTCTTTGAAGACAGTTATGGTCCATCTCATCCATTTCAATATAACACACATGCACAAACACACCCACACAAACATACACACTACAAGCTGCCACCCTTGTTAGAGCGCCAGCCAATGCAGCCATCAATCAGCTGTGGATTAGAATGTGGTGACGTCAGGGGTGGGGGTTTCCTCGCTGTGGTGACGGCGGCAGTGATGGTGACAGCCCCACAGAAAGACGGGCGGTGATGAAACAGCCTGGGCGTCACACAGACACAGGAAAATAAGCCATCAGCTGGAAACCAGTTTGCTCCAGTACACTCATCATAGGAGGAACGAAACAGACTACATTATGCAGAGAGATGGAGAGAGAGAAAAGAGAGAGAGGCATGAAAATGGTATCCCT
Organism: Oncorhynchus masou masou; assembly: GCF_036934945.1. Classification (NCBI taxonomy): domain Eukaryota; kingdom Metazoa; phylum Chordata; class Actinopteri; order Salmoniformes; family Salmonidae; genus Oncorhynchus; species Oncorhynchus masou. Next base: position 71,447,857 of record NC_088224.1, on the reverse strand, counting down.
CCGATCACATCCACACTCCACAGCAGAAATCAGACACTTTCATCATCTGAGACCCGTTTGCAGAAAGGAATAGCTCTCTTTGTCATAGAAGGACGTTTGTGTGTGTGTGTGTGTGTGTGTGTGTGTGTGTGTGTGTGTGTGTGTGTGTGTGTGTGTGTGTGTGTGTGTGTGTGTGTGTGTGTGTGCGTGTGCGTGTGCGTGTGTGTGTACCCACAAACAGCATGGCATTTGGTAACTTGCTTCTTGGCCATGACAAGCGACAAGTTAACAGAGTAGTCAGCAGAGGGTAGGCTACGCAGGGGAAGAAGGTTGTGTAAGGGGGGACAGGGGCTTTACTAAACGCTCTCATCTGTTCAAGCCCTCCGGCGCTACGGTACTCTTTTATGTAGATGAATCTGTAACAGGGCCTTCCATTTAGCTGTGATATATAAATACATTAGAATAATGGAGAGCTAGCGCTACAGTGTGACGACTTGGAACACAATGTCAACAGTCGCCTCGGGGCACATTATTTTACAGTGTAGCAATTGGAAGATGAAAACGCAGCTTAACAGGACCTCCCGCCTCCTCCCCCCCTTCAGCGTTAATTACTGGCCTCCCAAGGGACTTGCTGCCACCCCGAGAGACTCAGCTTCTTGGTTGGGATCTTTGAGTAAACAAACGGACGCTTAATTGAACGCCTCTTCTCTCAGCCAGAACTAATTTGCCTTCCCTTTTGTTATCAATTGGCACATCGAACACTGTACAGGAGCCAAAGGCCTAGGAAGAGAGACCCGTAAGATCCAGGCCTAATATCTTACCCAGAGTCCTACATACAGTGGGGAGAACAAGTATTTGATACACTACCAATTTTGCAGGTTTTCCCTACTTACAAAGCATGTAGAGGCCTGTAATTTTTTATCATAGGTACACTTCAACTGTGAGAGACGGAATCTAAAACAAAAATCCAGAAAATCACATTGTATGATTTTTAAGTAATTAATTAGCATTTTATTGCATGACATAAGTATTTGATACATCAGAAAAGCAAAACTTAACATTTGGTACAGAAACCTTTGTTTGCAATTACAGAGATCATACGTTTCCTGTAGTTCTTGACCAGATTTGCACACACTGCAGCAGGGATTTTGGCCCACTCCTTACGGAGCCACTCCTTAGTTGCCCTGGCTGTGTGTTTCGGGTCGTTGTCATGTTGGAAGACCCAGCCATGACCCATCTTCAATGCTTACTGAGGGAAGGAGGTTGTTGGCCAAGATCTTGTGATACATGGCCCCATCCATCCTCCCCTCAATACGGTGCAGTCATCCTGTCCTCTTTGCAGAAAAGCATCCCCAAAGAATAATGTTTCCACCTCCATGCTTCACGGTTGGGATGGTGTTCTTGGGGTTGTACTCATCCTTCTTCTTCCTCCAAACACAGCGAGTGGAGTTTAGACCAAAACGCTCTATTTTTGTCTCATCAGACCAGATGACCTTCTCCCATTTCTCCTCTGGATCATCCAGATTGTCATTGGCAAACTTCAGATGGGCCTGGACATGCGCTGGCTTGAGCAGGGGGACCTTTTGTGCGCTGCAGGATTTTAATCCATGACGGCGTAGTGTGTTACTAATGGTTTTCTTGAGACTGTGGTCCCAGCTCTCTTCAGATCATTGACCAGGTCCTGCCGTGTAGTTCTGAGCTGATCCCTCACCTTCCTCATGATCATTGATGCCCCATGAGATGAGACCTTGCATGGAGCCCCTTGCATGGAGGGTGACTGACCGTCATCTTTAACTTCTTACATTTTCAAATAATTGCGCCAACAGTTGTTGCCTTCTCACCAAGCTGCTTGCCTATTGTCCTGTAGCCCATCCCAGCCTTGTGCAGGTCTACAATTTTATCCCTGATACCCTCAAACAGCTATCTGGTCTTGGCAATTGTGGAGAGGTTGGAGTCTGTTTGATTGAGTGTGTGGACAGGTGTCTTTTATACAGGTAACGAGTTCAAACAGGTGCAGTTAATACAGGTAATGAGTGGAGAACAGGAGGGCTTCTTAAAGAAAAACTAACAGGTCTGTGAGAGCCGGAATTCTTACTGGTTGGTAGGTGATCAAATACTTATGCAATAAGTCATGCAATAAAATGCAAATTAATTACTTTAAAAAAATTTTTTTAAATCATACAATGTGATTTTCTGGATTTTTGTTTTAGATTCCGTCTCTCACAGTTGAAGTGTACCTATGATAAAAATGACAGACCTCTACATGCTTTGTAAGTAGGATAACCTGCAAAATCGGCAGTGTATCAAATACTTGTTCTCCCCACAGTACATGTAGGATATTCTGTAATGTTGGCTTTTATCATAGTGTTCTCTTCTTGTTCCATTTTCTCTCAAGATATTAACTAAATGTGGTCGTATCCTCTGAATTACCTGGAATCAGCTCAAGGCTAAGCTTGATCTATTATTGCTGCTGGTTGCCTGTACACATTCTGTAGATCATGTCTTATAAAATATATCCAATCTCACTGTTTGGTATAGTAATTGCATATGGTTCATGTGTTGAATCCTAGTCCCTCTAAATTGCAGTACATTCAAATTATGAGGCTTTAAATTAAAGAAAAGGGAAAATTGCACAGCTTCCACCCCACTCCTCCATACTTCCTTCAGGTAAACAAATATATTATGATGCTTTAGACACAATAGACCGTGTGCTAGGATTAGGCTAGACTACTATTGAAGTACCAGTCAGTGATACAGGCTTCAAGCATAATCTCACAGCTTCAAACCATACTACTTTAGTATAAAGACCAAAAAGCTAAAAAGCTGTATGGAGATGGGCAATTATTCACAGATAAAGCCCCTTTCCCTCCAATCTAAATTAGCCTAGCACGTAGCCTACTGTTAACCAGGGGATATCTCTGTGGGGCTAGCATTATCTAACACTAGCTAGTGTTAGTGTGTAACTTCTATTGTAATACCTGAGTCGTGTGTCCACAGTTCTGATCGCTGATACAATTGAGTAGACGGCCCAGGCCCTGTAGATAATAGGAGTCTATTTTTAGAGCACCAGTATATTAAAAAAGAGAGGGGATGGAGAAAAATCTAATTGACAAATTTGTAACATTGAAGTACTGAAGGAAGAACAAAAATGTTATGAGCAACCAAGCAACTAATAAGCTTGAACCTCAGCACTCTGCGTAATGCGACAGCTCATTACAGCCACATTAGGCATTAAAAGCCTTGCTTACCCTGGTTTATTGATGCAAATCAGCCTGGAAAAGATACCCTGGTGCCAAAAAAGGAGAAACAACTGGATCGACAGGGAACCAAAATTGTTGTAAGTACAAGCTTGGTGGCAGGTTGATCGGTTTACAAACTGTCTCTGGCGGTAAGTCTATCCAAATGAGGATGTGATGCTGACAATACAGAGAATTTTTTCCCTCCACAATCAAATGGCTTGGCTTCCATCTTTGATACACTGTAGCTTTGAGAACACTATGGCTAAAAAGGGGATACCATCTCTAATTCTCCCAGCAAGTGAGTTGTTGTAGATGTTGTTGTTGTTGTTGTTATTAGACGATTTAGAGATGAGTACCAACAGACGCTGATGGTAGAAAGCAGATTCTGTTTCAAGACCCACACACATGGGTCAGACTATTAGGCCCTAATGTTCCCTTATTAATTCATTTATTTTCTTGTGGGATGCTAATTTCTCCCGTCTCCATATACTCCCAAGATTACCACATGACAGTACATTCCTGTGTGGATGAGGCCTGGCTGGGGTAATTACTGTAGAGGCCTGTCACTGTGTGTCCGCCTGACTGACGGCCTGACTGTCTGACTGAAGGCCAAAACATCCATCTCTGACTCCCTGACTAGCTGTGGTGGTCCCTAGGACTGAGGTCAGGGTGAGGTGAGGCCCACCCGAGTCAGTGTCTCACCAAACGTCTGGAGAAACAGAAATGAAATACAGAAAAGTTCCGTTTGGATTAGCAGTTAATGCAAAGTAAAAGAGGCTCATCTTCACTCTCAGTTTGCCTTTAATGATGGCCAGGAAGTCAAGTCATGAAGTACTAAAAACATTGTGTGTCAGACAGACACTGTCTATAATAATCTCTGGGAGTCTTCTAAAACAACATGTTTGTAGGGCATATATATTGTCTCTCTCAGGCACCAGTTACTTCAAACAAGGCGGTTGTGAACATGTAAACAGTATGTACTGTGTGTATGTCTGCCCTCATGTTAAATTATTATTGAACATTTCCTACACTCCCATATACAGAAGGCTATGTCCTGTGAATACCACCTACCTTGTTACTTGTACATTGTGTGCTAAGTGGTAAGATATGATCAAGATAGCAGTTATATCTATCAGACAGTCTATACAGACAGAGAAAAGGGTGGTCTCCATTTTGTTTCCCTCCCAAGGACACAGTAAGGGTAGAAGATACTTGTGTAGAATTGCTCTTCACTCCATCTTATTCACTAGGAGATATACTCCTCCATCACTCAGCCACACACACAGCCTCAGCACCACACAACCTGCCTGTTTCAGCCTGGCACACCCAGTGGTATAACTTGATAAAGGGCAGCGATCCATCTGTGCTCCACAGTCAACTCTGACACGGTTTCCTAGGAGACACCACCCGTGGGAGAGCTAGGGAGGGAGACCTTGAGGGGGAATATTCTCTTCTGGTTTTCGCCTGTCTGAAAACCAGAAGGGGTGAGGGAGGGAGGGAGGGAGGGAGGGAGGGAGGGAGGGAGGGAGGGACCAGCCGCTTCACAGGGGTTAACTATAATCAGACATGACAAACACCCTCCCCAGGAAAAGAATGACATGTAGGGAGAGTGACATACACACACCCATCACTACAAACTACCATCAAGAGACCCTTTGTGAAATACGTAGCAAAATCCCCAAATGACATACTTCATTTTCAAGTAATAATTTTCTTCGCTACCAGAAAAAAGCAAATGGAAGACAGACAAAAACCTACTGATGCAAATGGCTAGGAAATACATCCTACAGGGTGTATCATGATATGAAAATCATATACGGTCATTTCTAATAACATCCTACATTACTAATATCACATCATCATCCATCATACAGTAGAGATTTTTTTTAAATACAGTACCTTCGGAAAGTATTCAGACCATTTGACTTTTTACACATTTTGTTACGTTAGCCTTATTATAAAATTGATTTAAAAAATATATAGAATCCTTAGCAATCTACACACAATTCCCCATATTGACAAAGTGAAAACACGTGTAAAACACATAGCACATAATGTTTTTTGCGACTGTATTTGAAGAAACATTGAAAGTTGTTGAAATTTTCGGGATTGACTAACCTTCATGTCGTAAAGTAATGATGAACTGTTGTTTCTCTTTGCTTATTTGAGCTGTTCTTGCCATAATATGGATTTGGTTTTATACTAAACTTCTTCTGTATACCACCCCACCTTCTCACAACACAACTGATTGACTAAAACGTATTAATAAGGAAAGAAATTCCACAAATTAACTTTTAACAAGACACACCTGTTAATGGAAATGCATTACAGGTGACTACCTCGTGAAGCTGGTTAAGAGAATGCCAAGAGTGTGCAAAGCTGCCATCAAGGCAAAGGGTTGCTACTTTGAAGAATCTCAAAAATAAAATATATTTTAATTCGTTTAACACTTTTTTGGTTACTACATGATTCCAAATGTATTATTTCATAGTTTTGATGTCTTCACTATTATTCTACAATGTAGAAAATAGTAAAATAAAGAAAAACCCTTGAATGAGTAGGTGTGTCCAAACTTTTGACTGGCACTGTGGGGAGAACAAGTATTTGATACACTGCCGATTCTGCGGGTTTTCCTACTAACAAAGCATGTAGAGGTCTGTAATTTTATCATAGGTACAATTCAACTGTGAGAGACGGAATCTAAAACAAAAATCCAGAAAATGACATTGTATGATTTTTAAGTAATTAATTTGCATTTTATTGCATGACATAAGTATTTGATACATCAGAAAAGCAGAACTTAATATTTTGTACAGAAACCTTTGTTTGCAATTACAGAGATCATACGTTTCCTGTAGTTCTTGACCAGGTTTGCACACCCTGCAGCAGGGATTTTGGCCCACTCCTCCATACAGACCTTCTCCAGATTCTTCAGGTTTCGGGGCTGTCGCTGGGCAATACAGACTTTCAGCTCCCTCCAAAGATTTTCTATTGGGTTCAGGTCTGGAGACTGGCTAGGCCACTCCAGGACCTTGATATGCTTCTTACGGAGCCACTCCTTAGTTGCCCTGGCTGTGTGTTTCGAGTCATTGTCATGCTGGAAGACCCAGCCACGACCCATCTTCAATGCTCTTACTGGGGAAAGGAGGTTGTTGGCCAAGATCTCGCAATACATGGCCCCATCCATCCTCCCCTCAATACGGTGCAGTCATCCTGTTCCCTTTGCTGAAAAGCATTCCCAAAGAATGATGTTTCCACCTCCATGCTTCACGGTTGGGATGGTGTTCTTGGGGTTGTACTCATCCTTCTTCTTCCTCCAAACACAGCGAGTGGAGTTTAGACCAAAAAGCTCTATTTTTGTCTCATCAGACCACATGACCTCCCATTCCTCTTCTGGATCATCCAGATGGTCATTGGCAAACTTCAGATGGGCCTGGACATGCGCTGGCTTGAGCAGGGGGACCTTGCAGGCGCTGCAGGATTTTAATCCATGACGGCATAGTGTGTTACTAATGGTTTTCTTGAGACTGTGGTCCCAGCTCTCTTCAGGTCATTGACCAGGTCCTGCCGTGTAGTTCTGGGCTGATCCCTCACCTTCCTCATGATCATTGATGCCCCACGAGGTGAGATCTTGCATGGAGCCCCAGACCGAGGGTGATTGACCGTCATCTTGAACTTCTTCCATTTTCTAATAATTGCGCCAACAGTTGCTGCCTTCTCACCAAGCTCACCAAGCACCTATTGTCCTGTAGCCCATCCCAGCCTTGTGCAGGTCTACAATTTTATCCCCGATGTCCTTACACAGCTCTCTGGTCTTGACCATTGTGGAGAAGTTGGAGTCTGTTTTATTGAGTGCTTGGAAAAGTGTATTTTATACAGGTATGTAGTTCAAACAGGTGCAGTTAATACATGTAATGAGTAGAGAACATGAGGGCTTCTTAAAGAAAAACTAACAGGTCTGTGAGAGCCGGAATTCTTACTGATTGGTAGGTGATCAAATACTTATGTCATGCAATAAAATGCTGATTAATCACTTAAAAATCATACACTGTAATTTTCTGGATTTTTGTTTTAGATTCCGTCTCTCACATTTGAAGTGTACCTATGATAAAATTACAGACCTCTACATGCTTTGTAAGTAGAAAAACCGGCAGAATCGGCAGTGTATCAAATACTTGTTCTCCCCACTGTATATATATATTAGTCACATGAAATGTGCTGTTTTACATAGTAGTACAGCGCCCCTGGAGAGAATTAGGGTTGAGTGTGTTCATCAAGGGCACATCAACAGATTTTCACCTTGCTGGCTCAGTTATTCGAACCTGCGACCAGTTACTGGCCCATCGCTCTAACCACTTTGCTACCTGCCACCCCGTACATGTAGGTGTGGGCCGCTATGCATGTCAAACACATGCAACTTGATGAGTTCCTTCCCTCCATACAGACAGACACACCGCAGCCCTCCCCTCCCTCTGAAGCAGCATGAAAAACATTGTGTAATAGAACGGCCTAATCCATAGTCCTCCTCTCTAGCTGCTATTTGTATTCTGCTGATAAGAGACTGGCTGTCCTGGTTAGCTGCCTGCTCCCTGCTTCCCTGTCTGGCCCCAGAGCAGAGCAGCAGCCAAGGCTGTTCTGTTCCCAGGCTTCCATTACACTACAGCAACACCACAGCAGCCTCGCCCTGCTTCCCCCAATTAAAAGGTGTAACCTTCCACAATCCATCTGCCAGAGGCCCGAGAACAAATGCTGAGGAAAGGAGAGGAGAAAATAACCATTATTACCAGCAGCTAGCTGGAGCTCTATGTACTGGGAGCCTGATCACCTGCCTCATCCACACACACTGCTTTACTCAATCTTTTTCCTTTAATTTCTCTCACATGCATACACACTCTAACTTTCCTTCTTCTCATGCACACAAATACACACACATGCATCCACATCAGCATTCATGCACAGTTGTACACAACAGGCATCTACTCTAAATAGGCTATGAATGCATATACTATACATATCAAGACTTTTGTGTTACACAGCATATCCTTGAACAGCGGGGGATATTGAGAATTAGTCACCCTAGCAACAGACTGCAGTTCACTTTGATTTAACCTTCTTGATTCCAATGTTTACGGTACACTTTTCACTACATGATTACTGATTACATTACGTGTGCAGTCCAACTATACTGTCACACCCTGATCTGTTTCACCTGTCCGTGTGCTTGTTTCCACCTCCCTCCAGGTGTTGCCCATCTTCCCCATTAACCCCTGTGTATTTATACCTGTGTTCTCTGTTTGTCTGTTGCCAGTTAGTTTTGTTCATTCATACCAACCAGCGTTTTCCTTGGTCCTGCCTGTTTTTCTACTCCTGTTTTCTAATCCTTCCCGGGTTTTGACCATTCCGCCTGCCCTGACCTTGAGATTGCCTGCCGTTTTGTACCTTACCCCACCGTTCTGGATTATTGACCCCTGTCTGACCTGACCCTGAGACTGCCTGCCGTTCTGGACCCTTTATACCTTCTCATTGACCCCTGCCTGCCTTAACCTGTCATTTGCCTACCCCTGTTATTAGGAATAACATTTTGTTTAAAATATAATATTCCTGTATTTTCCTGTATTAACAAGAATCACAGCAACAAAAAAATGCTGTTTAAAAACGTTGTATAGATTATAATATTAACAATACTGTTAACATGTTTTCTTATATTACAGCTGTATTACAGCTGCATTATATTGGATCAGTGGCACTGTTCCAAGTCTTGAGAGCAAGGCCCCATTAAAAAAACTGTCAAAAACGTGTTTTCATTCCAAATGTTCTAATATAAATCATATCAAATAATAATATTTTTTTAAATTCTAAATACAAGATTTTATAGAAGTAACTTCTACAACCAAATACATGTGATTTTGTGCGTTTAAGTTTGTCATATGAAATCTATTAAGCAAAGGATGATGTCTTTGATAAATGCTTAAAATCACTTATACGTACTGTATGTATATAGTGGTATGTCTGCTTTTTTTGCTCTCTTCTATGCATTGACACCTTTGCTACAATCAGTAGTCCGTTTCTGCAGGTGTCAACCCTGTCCTTTTCAGCGTGCATAACGGAACAAATCATCAATTATCAACAAAAACCTCCAGCCAGCACAGAGCCTCTAATTCTCCTTCTGTGTCCACTACGAGGTGTGATAGTGGCGAATGCTCTTTTGTTTTACTGCAGGAGACCTTCTCAAAGAGCATAGCAACAGACCTGTCTTCCCTGTAAAAATAGGATAGGCTTGCATGAAGCAGTCTCAATGCTGGGGGTACAATACACACTTCACTTCATTGACTATGCAGCCCAGCTCTTGAGAGCCCAGCTTTACAAGCAATTTCTTCTTGCATCCTTCTGCAATTTTCACTCTCAGATTTGGAGCCATTTACCTTGTGTAGCATAAATATTTCAACCTGCCAGGATGCTGAAATTTCCATATGATTTTTTTTACATACATTACTATTGTATCACACTGGTAATGAAATGTTAATGTTATTTGTGCCTGACAGACAGAAAAAGGCAAAAGACATTGATGGCAGCCATGTTGTAAATACAGGAAGTGTATGTGGAAGTCCCCCAAAAAGTTTAAAATAAAAATCAGGGGCACATTTGATTTCTCACTCTATTCTATGGTTAATTTTCTTGCAGCATGCTTCTCTACATATTGGACTAGCTTTCAGTAGCTGTCCATTAAACCCAAGCACACAGAGCACACACTGGGCTTGGAATACAGGCGCAAGGGCAGAAGAGTCTGAGCCAGAGGCGATTTTAGCATGTAAAACTTGATGGGGTAAACTCATTGGTGTTCTTAAGTAGTTTTAGATGCATGCCAGCAAAGCCTCTACAAAACACAACACTAAACAATACATTCATTGCACTATAACGGATTACAAACAGTGACCACAAACTGTTAGGGCCTACATAAAGCTGTCCCAACACAAGAGCATTCTTTTCAGCACCATGTAGTGAATCCTTACCACTGCTACACCTGGCTTTCAGGTGAGCCTTGTCTGGAGGCAAACCAGTTCATTCAGCCTCATTTGCTGCCTTTTCAAAAAACATAGCTATTATGGCTTAAACAAATGATGACGAGCGTAAAAGAGGCAATCCATAATTTCGATTAATGAGCGAGCTAGGATGGACGTAGTCAATATAACTATTTGTTATATGAAATTAACATCGAATTCAGAACATGGGTCGTTCTTACAGTATTCCCTGTACACCAAGTCAGAACCGTAGGATAAATAAAAGGCACATATAAGCAGACAATGAAAGCTCTTACAATATTTGATGACCACATAACACTAAAACAGGCTCTATGCTACATTTGCACCACCAAGGCAGAACAGTCGGCTACGTTATGAGGGGGAAAGGGACTAAATTATTAGGGTGTGGCACATGGGCTACTAACAGCTTACAAAACAACATACACTTAGTATTACTTTCTTAGCTACAGTATACACATATCTCCCTGGCATATTACATCATTTATGTAGCAGCATAAAATACATTTTTGGAGTAGCCACATTTGCACACTCTTGGCATTCTCTCAACCAGCTTCATGAGGTAGTCACCTGGAATACATTTCAATTAACAGGTGTGCCTTGCTAAAAGTTAATTTGTGGAATTTCTTTCCTTATTAATGTGTTTGAGCCAATCAGTTGTGTTGTGACAAGGTAGGGGTGGTATAAGGAAGATAGCCCATATTATGGCAAGAACAGCTCAAATAAACAAAGAGAAACGATAGTCCATTATTACTTTGAGACATGAAGGTCAGTCAATCCAGAAAATTTCAAGAACTTTTAACGTTTCTTCAAGTGCAGTCGCAAAAACCATTAAGCACTATGATGAAACTGGCTCTCATGGGGACCACCACAGGAGTGGAAGACCCAGAGTTACCTCTGCTGCAGAGGATAAGTTCATTAAAGTTACCAGCCTCAGAAATTGCAGCCCAAATAAATGCTTCACAGAGTTCTAGACACATCTCAACATCAACTGTTCAGAGGAGACTGCGTGAATCAGGTCTTCATGGTTGAATTGCTGCAAAGAAACTGCTACTAAAGGACACCAATAAGAAGAAGAGACTTGCTTGGGCCAAGAAACACGAGCAATGGACATTAGACAGTTGGAAATCTGTCCTTTGGTCTGGTGAGTCCAAATTTGAGATTTTTGGTTCCAACCACCATGTCTTGTGAGACGCAGAGTAGGTGAATTGATGATCTCCGCATGTGTGGTTCCCACCGTGAAGCATGGAGGAGGAGATGTGAAAGTGTTGGGGTGCTTTGCTGGTGACACTGACAGTGATTTATTTAGAATTAAAGGCACACTTAACCTGCATGGCTACCACAGCATTCTGCAGTGATACGCCATCCCATCTGGTTTGCGCTTAGTGGAACTATCATTTCATGTCAACAGGACAATGACCCAAAACACACCTCCAGGCTGTGCAACAAGTGCTCAGCATATGTGGGAACTCCTTCAAGACTGTTGGAAAAGCATTCCTCATGAAGCTGGTTGAGAGAATACCAAGAGTGTGCAAAGCTGTCATCAAGGCAAAGGGTGGCTATTTGGAAGAATCTCAAATATAAAATATATTTTCATTTCTTTAACACTTTTTTGGTCACTACATGATTCGATATGTATTATTTCATATTTTTGATGTCTTCACTATTATTCTACAATGTAGAAAATAGTCAAAATAAAGAAAAAACCCTTGAATGAGTAGGTGTGTGTCACGTTCTGACCTTAGTTCTTTTGTTATGTCTTTGTTTTAGTATGGTCATGGCGTGAGTTGGGTGGGTTGTCTATGTTAGATTTTCCATGATTTGCTATTTCTGTGTTTGGCCTGGTATGGTTCTCAATCAGAGGCAGCTGTCAATTGTTGTCCCTGATTGAGAACAATATTTAGGGAGCCTGTTTTCTATTGTGTTTTGTGGGTGATTATTTTCTGTTTAGTGTGTGTTGCACCAGACGTGGCTGTTTTGTTTGTTCTCTTTTGTTACTTTGTATTTAGTGTTCAGTTCAGTTTATTAAAAGGATGAACACTTACCACGCTGCGCATTGGTCTGACATTTCTTACTCCTCGTCAGAGGAGGACGAAGACAAGCGTTACAGTGTGTCCAAACTTTTGACTGGTACTGTATATCTGAAATTTTATTTTCAGCATTTCACCAACTTTCCTATAATTATCCTAAAACGGCGTGTGCTCATCAACGTTTCCTTCCACTTATATTTCAATGTAATTTTAAAGAACTCAAAGGACCCTGGGCATGAAAAGGACCCTGCGCATGCATGCATCAGTTTCTCTGTCCTCCCATTTCTTTATCCTCTTTGTCCTCATGCAAAATCCCAAAGTGCCATATCTTTGCTCACAGCTGGCAAGTGTAACTAAAGGATTATGCAAGCAGCTTCATCAAGCAAATAGATTTCTTCCACAGAAGAACTGATAGTTATGCAGCCTATATCTGTCTGCCAGGCACTCACAATAGATGTTTCAAATGATCACTTTTACTTGTTTTAGTAGTGCATTTCAGTGGGAAAGTGGGAGAGAGAGAAAGAGGTGAGAGAGAAATAGAGTCAGGGAGAGGGGCAAAATAGGAAAATGGTAAACATACACTGAGTGTACAAGACATTAGAAACTCTTTCCATGAATGATCCCTTATTGATGTATCCTGTTAAATCCACTTCAATCTCTGTAGATGAAGGGGAAGAGATAGGTTAAAGAATGATTTTTAAGACTTGAGACAATTGAGACATGGATTGTGTGTGTGCCATTCAGAGGTTGAATAGGCAAGACAAAAGTTGTGCCTTTGAACAGGTTATAGTAGTAGGTGCCAGGTGTGCCAGTTTGAGTGTGTCAAGAACTGCAACACTGCTGGTTTTTCATTTCATGCTCAACACTTTCCCATATGTTTCAAGAATGGTCCACCACCCAAAGGACATCCAGCTAACTTGACACAACTGTGGGAAGCAGTGGAGTCAACATGGCCAGCATCCCTGTGGAACGCTTTCAGCACCTTGTTCATGTCCCGAAGAACTGAGGTTGTTCTGAGAGCAAAAAGGGGTGCAACTCAATATTAGGAAGGTGTTCCTTATGTTTATACACTCAGCCTTATTCTAAAATGGATAAAACATTTAAAAATCTCATCAATCTACACAATCTCATCAATCTACACAAAATACCATAATGACAAACCAAAAACAGGTTTATAGAAAAAAATAGAAATAACTTATTAACATAAGTTTTCAGACCCTTATCTATGAGACTTGAAATTGAGCTCAGGTGCATTCTGTTTCCATTGAGCATCTTTGAGACGATTCAACAACTTGATTGGAGTTCACCTCTGGTAACTTCAATTGATTGGACATGATTTGGTAAGGCACACACCTGCCTACGTAAGGTCCCACAGTGCATGTCAGAGCAAAAACAAAGCCATGAGATTGAATGACATTGTCCGTGAAGCTCCGAGACAGGATTGTGTCAAATCAAATCAAATGTATTTGTCACATGCGTTGAATATTACTGGTGTAGACCTGCTTACTTACAACAATGTAGTTTTAAGAAAAAATAAGTAAATAGATAAGTGAAAAAGAAAAAAGAACAGTAACAAATAATTAAAGAGCAACAGTAAAATAACAATAGCGAGGCTATATATACAGGGGGTACTGGTACGGAGTCAAAATGTTAGTCGAGGTAATTGAGGTAATATGCACATGTAGGTAGAGTTAAAGTGACTATTCATAGATAATAAACAGAGAGTAGCAGCAGCGTAAAAGGGGGGGGGCTATGCAAATGGTCTGGTTAGCCCTGTGATTAGCTGTTCAGGAGTTTTGGCTTAGGGGTAGAAGCTGAAGTATTTTGGACCTAGACTTGGCGCTCCGGTACCACTTGCCATGCAGTAGCAGAGAGAACAGTCTATGACATGGGTGGCTAGAGTCCTTGACAATTTTTAGGGCCTACCTCTGACACCGCCTGGTATGGAGGTTCTGGATGGCAGGAAGCTTGGCCCCAGTGATGTACTGGGCCATACGTACTACTCTCTGTAGTGTCTTGCGGTTGGAGGCCGAGCAGTTGCCATACCAGGCAGTGATGCAACCAGTCAGGATGCTCTCGATGGTGCAGCTGTCAAACTTTTTGAAGATCTGGGGAAAGGTACTAAAAGAAGTCTGCAGCATTGAATTTCCCCAAGAACACAGTAGGCTCCATCCTTCTTAAATGGAAGAAGTTTGGAACCCCCAAGACTCTTCCTAGAGCTGGACGCCCGGTCTAACTGAGCAATTGGGGGAGAAGGGGCTTGGTCAGGGAGAGCTCCAGAGTTCCTCTGTGGAGATGGGAGAACCTTCCAGAAGGACAACCATCTCTGCAGCACTCCACCAATCAGGCCTTTATGGTAGGGTGGCCAGATGGAAGCCACTCCTCAGTAAAAGGCACATGACAGCCCACAGTTTACCAAAAGGCACCTAAAGAAACTAGATTCTCTGGTCTGATGCAATCAAGATTGAACACTTTGGTCTGATTGCCCAGCGTCACATCTGGAGGAAACCTGGCACCATCCCTACAGTGAAGCATGGTGGTGGCAGCATCATGTTGTGGAGATGTTTTTCAGCGGCAGGGACTGAGAGACTAGTCAGGATCGAGGGAAAGATGAACGGAGCAAAGTACAGAGAGATCCTGGATAAAAACCTGCTCCAGAGCGCACAGGTCCTCAGACTAGGGTGAAGGTTCACCTTCCAACAGGTCAACAACCCTAAGCCCACAGCAAAGACAACACAGGAGTGGCTACGGGACATGTCTAAGAATGTCCTTGAGTGACCCAGCCAGAGCCCAGCCAGAGCCCAAACCCGATCAAACATCTCTGGAGAGGCCTAAAAATAACTGTGCTGCGATGCTCCCCATCCAACCTGACCGAGCTTGAGAGGATCTGCAGAGAAGAATGGGAGAAACTCCCGAAATACAGGTGTGCCAAGCTAGCTTACTGACAAATGAAATACATGTAAGAATAATAACAGGCTTTCTATATAATAATTTGTAATATCAAATAACAATAACAATAAAATAAACATGAGATTTCAAAAAATATTAGGCAAGTCTTTCTCTCAATCTCTCAATAAATGTACATTTGTCAAAAATACAATTTTGGCCATGGGGACTTTGATTGATGGTGTGCAGGTAAACACCAGGTGTCCAGTTAAGACCAGACCCTTGCTTTTATACTGTACAGAATGTCTTTATCAAAACAGCAAAGGGGCTAGGAAGTGACATATGACCACTGTGCCTAGTATCAAATGCCAGCTATTCTAAACCTCTCTTCTGTCACGCCCTGGTCGAAGTATTTTGTGTTTGTCTTGATTTATTTGGTCAGGCCAGGGTGTGGCATGGGTTTTTGTATGTGGTGTGTTTTGTATTGGGATTGTAGCTTAGTGGGGTGTTCTAGATAAGTCTATGGCTGTCTGAAGTGGTTCTCAATCAGAGGCAGGTGTTTATCGTTGTCTCTGATTGGGAACCATATTTAGGCAGCCATATTCTTTGAGTGTTTCGTGGGTGATTGTCCTTATTGTCCTTTTGTTCCTTGTTCTGTGTTAGTTTACACAAGTATAGGCTGTTTCGGTTTTCGTTACGTTTATTGTTTTGTATGGTTCGTGTTTATTCGTTCATTAAACATGTATGACAATTACCACGCCGCATTTTGGTCCGATCCTTGCGACACCTCTTCGTCAGAGGAGGAGTTAGAAGAAAACCGTAACATCTACTACAGAGCTGTCTGACTGTTTACCATACAGTACATGGAAACTTCAGTCAGTATCCCTCTAGGGAGGACTATTAATTACTATTGATCTGGAAGATCAACACAGTGACAGGACAACATCTCACTTGAAATACTGAGGAAACTGGTGACCCCAAAGCCCCTTTTGAATCAAAGCCGAATAGTTGAGAACCCTCAGCCTTTTTGCTGAGTAAGCATGCGATACCGCCCAAATTTCAGTTAATTATTCTTGCAAGAAATCGAGAGCTCTCTCTCTCCTCTCATTTGGGTAGGAAATAGAAATCCTGTAAAAACAGTATGAGAGAGGCTTGGCAATGGCAGTTACTGTACATACCTACAGGCAGTTATTTACATTACAAATGCAACAGTCCTTTGAAGTAGGCAATAATGTATAATAAAATAGAACGGGAGAAGAAAGGTAAACATAGTACACTATCCTCTTATGAAAGTAGTCAGAGGCTGCTAAATGCTACACAGGCAGGTTCATAAAGCTCCAATTGTAGAGACTCCAGAAGGAATATATCCTTGAGAATGTTTTTTTTTATGTGATTGGTAGATGAACCATTGAGAGAGCTGGAGAATTTGGCTTTGAGAAACAGACAACAATTACACTTGCCCTAGGAGGCCAGGGGAACATGACCAGGTTTCCATGGTAACAAGTACAGCAGAACTTAACAGGAAAATCAATTCAGATTGAGCTTTTTTTATTTATTTAATTTCACTAAGGCTACAAAGCATGCTTTTGCTCTAAAACCCTATTTAACATTTTTTCTAAAATCATACTTAATTGCAATGATTGAGGCACTGAACATTTTTCAAACAGCATTAAAAAAAACTCTTCAAATATGTTTAAGCACAGCAGCAATATCAAACCCTGAAAATGAAATGTGAACGTAGTGCTTTAAAATACATGGATATGTCCTGGTACATGCAGCGGAAAACATCCTCTTGGACCGGAGAAACATCTCTCCCTCTCACTCTTGCTCCTTCCTTCCCTCCCTCCTTCCCTCGCTCCCTCCCTGTCCTCCTTGCTCCTTCACAGGGGCAGCAGCAGCTGTATGCCGGTGATAAGACTGTGCAGCAGCAGGAGCTGCTCTGATTGGCTGGCTGAACTCCTACATGGATGTGAAGATTGCAGGCTGCGTCTGTCAAAAGGTCAGTCTCCACAGCCGCCACCTTGTGACGTCACAGTCAACAACACTATGAAAGGCTCCATAATACCAAAGGAAGACAGGGACAGATAATTGCTTCCCCTTTCACTACGGTTTGCACAAAATGGAAAATGTCAAGAGTGCACCTACCAAGCCCAAGGCAGACGTCTGTGCATCTCAAAATAAATCGCATCCCTACTTTACAATCCTCGCTTTTGTTATTTCAGGTAAGCTGAATCAGGTTTGTTACATTAGTACATGGCTGGAACAAAATCCTGCACTCCCAGTTAGCTATCCAGGCCACCCCTTTTCTAGACCATAAGCATCTTAGTAACAGCCAGGAGAGAGCCACACCTCCACCCTGCTGCCACCAGAAGCACTCAAATGACCTATCCTAGAACAACCCCTAGACCCTACCATGCTACCAAACACCCTAAACCATATCACCATGCTAACACTAATTGCTATTCTCTCCTGATGAGAAACTGTCTGACGGTCCGTCTGTCCTGGATGGATAGATAACAATGCCCACAAACCCACCACACACCGCAGGTCTGATGCTCACATTCAGGGGAGACATACTGTAGTGTAGGCTGAAGGGGGAAGGAGTGGTCAGAGACATGCCACTGGTGCTCTTTGTCCATGTTCCTAGGGTTAGTGTTAAGGAAGAAGGGAGAAGGAGAAGAAGAAGAAGGAATTGGCCAGATAGGGCTGTAGAAAAGGGGCCAATGAAGGTTGATGTTTCATCCATCGAAACAGAGATGGAAGGTCACCTTAAAATGATAATACTGTCAGGGAGCAGTGGTGAGGAGCACTGGTACACTGTAGACACACTGTATATTAACACTAATAACAGATTTGTATCAAATATTTTTTTAATGCATGATTCAAGCTCAGCTTTGTTTGAATACAAATATGATATCCACCAACAACACCAAAACTGCAATGACATTTGATGTCTGAGATGAGTTCTTTGTCACACAAGAAGCAGTTTCACTCCACTTGATTAGTTTACTTCAGTGTCTTCAATGTCTTAACTGTTTCTAATCAGCGTTAATGCCCCAAGTATGGACAGAATGGCTCACGGCTTTCGTGTGAAAGTTTAATGGACTAAATGCGATTTACTGTATTTTTCTAGATTGACCACCCTGAGAGGAAGATGCATACATCTTAAATTGAAAGGATGAAGGAGAGAAAATAAAATCCCATTGGTCAGTCAGTGGGTGCTTTAGTTTCTTTAAGTGCATTTTTCAAGGCTTTTAAGATGGGATCAGACACTGTTGCATTCTGGGAGGTTGATTGAATATCAATTGGCCTCTGTTCTCTGTGTTTATCCTGTGTTCCAGACCATATGAGAGGCGCCAACCACAACCCTCGCCACCTGCCACCAATACACCCCGACCAGGGGACATCTGCCCCACTGCACCATGGGTAAACACAACCTCAAATCTAGGAGTGGTTTATAAACAGAAATTAAGTGGTTGGTCTGCCCGTAATTATCTCACGCCGTGCTTATTACTAATCTGTTTCTTGGCCAGCTGCCATGATGTAGGCTGGCCTGGGTCCAGTCCAATAGTACAGCAGTGTAATCCATAAGCATTGGAAAGGCCCATTCCAGTTCCGACGACTGATACCAAAATGCCAAAATACCATAAACCCATCACTGCTTATTAAAGATTAAACCATACTTAGTACCCATCGCTCCACAGATCCCCACCTAATCATTTTCATCCTAAGCGGCCTAATGGCTGCCATATTGCTCTTATTTATCAGTAAACTGTGATGTAAGAACGCCTGCTAGGAGCTCTAACTGTGATGTAAGAATGCCTGCTCAGAGCTCTAACTGTGATGTAAGAACGCCTGCTCAGAGCTCTAACTGTGATGTAAGAATGCCTGCTCAGAGCTCTAACTGTGATGTAAGAACGCCTGCTCAGAGCTCTAAATGTGATGTAAGAACGCCTGCTCAGAGCTTTGACTGTGATGTAAGAACGCCTGCTCAGAGCTCTAACTGTGATGTAAGAACGCCTGCTCAGAGCTTTGACTGTGATGTAAAAACGCCTGCTCAGAGCACTAACTGTGATGTAAGAACGCCTGCTCAGAGCTTTGACTGTGATGTAAGAACGCCTGCTCAGAGCTCTAACTGTGATGTAAGAACGCCTGCTCATAGCTTTGACTGTGATGTAAGAATGCCTGCTCAGAGCTCTAACTGTGATGTAAGAACGCCTGCTCAGAGCTTTGACTGTGATGTAAGAACGCCTGCTCAGAGCTCTAACTGTGATGTAAGAACACCTGCTCAGAGCTCTAACTGTGATGTAAGAACGCCTGCTCAGAGCTCTAACTGTGATGTATGAACACCTGCTCAGAGCTCTAACTGTGATGTATGAACACCTGCTCAGAGCTCTAACTGTGATGTAAGAACGCCTGCTCAGAGCTTTGACTGTGATGTAAGAACGCCTGCTCAGAGCTCTAACTGTGATGTAAGAACGCCTGCTCAGAGCTTTGACTGTGATGTAAGAACGCCTGCTCAGAGCTCTAACTGTGATGTAAGAACGCCTGCTCAGAGCTTTGACTGTGATGTAAGAACGCCTGCTCAGAGCTCTAACTATGATGTAAGAACGCCTGCTCAGAGCTTTGACTGTGATGTAAGAACGCCTGCCCAGAGCTCGAACTGTGATGTAAGAACACCTGCTCAGAGCTTTGACTGGGATGTAAGAACGCCTGCTCAGAGCTCTAACTGTGATCAACAGTTGTTGTTTTCTATAGATCTGCTAGGCTGGTGACAGGCAGGCACTGTATCAGCAGGAAATCTGGTGCTCGGCCTCTCCAATAGAACATTGCTATACTATTGTAATACTGCAGTAATACTCTGACTACTTAATTTATACTGTACATCCCTACTAAAAGAGATGAGGGCACCTCATACAATTGATGTTTTACTCATGTTGTGCAATGTAAAAATAGACAAACAATTCTATCCCTCCCTCCATGGTTGGTGTCACTTCAAATTGAAGTCACTGAATTCAGGAAGTGATCTGAATTTTTTATTTAAACAATTGAACAACTGAAATGAATAGCTTCTCCTGTCCAGTTTATTCAGAAGTCATGAAAATAGTTGCCCTTTTCTCAATTATTGAATTGGAAATGTAGCTTAATTTATGAATTGACCGATTTGAATTTGAATTGACCCCAACACTGCCTCCCTCCCTCTGTCCCACATCACAGAAAAGGTGAGGACTTCAAACATCAGACATCAATAGCAAAGACCGTTGGTTACTCGTTTACTTCAACATGCCATCTTCACATATGAATAAAATAGAAGAACAAAATGTCTTCTATGGTTCATATTGAGGGCTGAGTTGTGTGAACAATATGTTTTTAACATGAAATGAAAACCCAGCAGTGCGGTTCTCAAGAGTTCATATGGCCATATAACAAAAATATCACTGTGTTGATGTACATTTAGATCAACAACCCACCTCAAACCATCTCCTCTACACACCCTACTCACATAGAAAAGGGTCCATTCTCCCCTCACCTCAATTCCACAAACTCCCCTTCAAACAGCATTCATGCTGCAAATGCACAAATGCATCCTTCAGCTCATGTTCCCATAATTCTCTCTGGCAGCCGCGTGATTAATGCACACAAGTATCGATAGTTCTGGATTGTATCCTTCTCCACAGTCGTGCACACACTCCCAATACCCCATCTCCCCAGCTTTCCAGCAGCTGTGCATGAGTAGACTATGAACTGGGATCTAGTGAAAGATAAGGGTCAGCATTTCAGTTGCTGCTGCTCTGGGTGGAGCAGGAGTAAAATGATGTGCTGTGTTGTTTCATAAGGCTTTACTGCAGGGTGGGAGGAATAGCACACGCAGGCACACACACACACACACACACACACACACACACACACACACACACACACACACACACACACACACACACACACACACACTAGCCCAGGGATGCCTCGTAATCGTTCTGTGGTTAGATAGAGATCATGCTCTCCCTCTTTCTGAGAAAGAGAGAGAGAGAGAGAGAGAGAGAGATAACAACGCGGCCCATGCAATGCAGTGTGGACGTCTATGTTTACCAAGGAAAGCTTCAGCCTCGCCCACTCACCTCTCCATTGTCTTCTTCCCCCTCGGCACACCAACAGAACCAGTAAGAGCTTCTTTCTGCCCTCTTTTCAAGGTTGGCCTGACTTAGGGTTGGTTCCGGGGAAATATAACTGTCCTGTCTCTGCCTGCCTGTAGGTGCCCTCTGTCAATCCCAGTGAAAAATGGGGAGGCGTTATGAAGCTGACTAGATAAATCCCTGCTGTGTGATGATAGCTTCCTTCCCTACTCTAGCTCCTGTAAGGGCATCCCAGACATTATGGAGATTGGCTGGTTAAGACACTGATGCTATTAGCAGGCAAACTCCTTGATAAGCTTTGATTAGCACTACTCAAGTACCTTGAATGAGGGTGAGTGGCATCAAGAGCAGGAGGAGAGATTGCAGTGGCATTTAAACAGTTAGTGTAAAGTACACAGTTGTGAAGCAGCCCACATAAATGTGACTGAAAAATGTTTCCAGGGGCTCTGGTAATGCTCAGAACGTTAGATGGTACATTTGCATAAAACAAATAGAAAACAGTGTTTTGCAGCCAGCAGTAAATTGACTCGGGCCTTCCAAGTGTTACGCAATGGAGGATGGCAGGCTGACAGTCAAGGCCAGTAAATGATGAACAGGAAGAAGACTCACTGATCATCCAGGATAGAGACTTTATGACTGCATCAGTAGAATCGTAAGGCCCGTTTCTCTGGCCACTACGACCCTTATAGAAGGTCAAATCCAGAAGATTATACAGTACATACTGTAGGACTGCATTTAATACCATTATGGTATTGTACCAACACTAAGAAATAGGAAAGCTGCTCAGTATACAATGCATTCACCAATACATGTAATAACAAATGCCTTTCAACAACATTCCTTATAAGTGAGGAAGGGAAAGAGGTGATGAGAAGGAGAGAGAGGAGGAGAGAGGAGAGAGAAGGAGAGAGAGGAGGAGAGAGGAGAGAGAAGGAGAGAGAGGAGAAGAGAGGAGAGAGATGGAGAGAGAGGAGGAGAGAGGAGAGAGAAGGAGAGGGAGAAAGACAGAAAAGAGAAGGAGAGGGGAAAAGAGCGGAGAGAGGAGATGGAGAAAGAGAGGAGAGAGAATGAGAAGGAGAAAGAGAGAGGAGCGAGAAGGAGAGAGGAGAGGGAGAAAAAGGGGAGAGAGAAGGAAAAGGAGAAAGAGAGGAGAGAGGAGGAGGGAGAGGCTTACAGTCATCCTTCCCCTCCAGCATTGCAGTAAGCCTGTGCCTTAATGCTTGAGAAAATCTTTCCTTGCACCATCTCCAGCTTAATCTTCAGCTTGAAAAGATGAAAGGCACGTGTGTTTGTTCTAATGAGAAAGCACTATCTCCAGCAACAGTAGACAGACACTGGCTGTCATGCTCATACACAGGCCTTGTACCTGTCTGTTGGTCTGTCTGTCTGGGGCAATGTGATCTACCAGGCTACAAACATGGTGCAAAAAGGTCTGATGCAGCAGCACTATGGAAACATCCTGACACTTAAATGAACATTTAAATATGTGCAACTGTTTGCGAACGCCAGCAAACTGCATGTGTAAGATACTGTATACACAGAACGCCATTCGCTCAAGACAAAGTCCCACCTCACATGGATGAATACAAGTTTCCTAGTAGGTGCAGAGTGTAGCATCATTGGAGAAGACTGAAACCCAGAGGACCAATGCAGGGCCATGCAGAGACGTGCTCTGAATGAGACAGGTTCACTGTGCAGCAAACCCCACCTCTACTTCATCCAGCAAAACAAAGAGTAAGAGTGTGAGAGAGAAGAGAGGAAGAATAAGTTATTGTATAACCATAGGACTGGAATACAAACCTGTATGCCCACATGTTGTATGCATCCCTTAGAGAGCTAGTTTTGATCAGCCTTTCTCCCATCAAGGCCCCCTCATTAAATTGGATCACATGTGAAAGGTGAGAGACAAAGGCAAAGCAGATGCGGAAGACAAAAAGATGTGCCATCCAGCCCATCCCATATTTAACAACCCCACCACTTGATACACACACATAAAACAGCTGGAGATGCATTAGGCGTCCCATATAAAAGCTGGAGATGCATTAGGCGTCCCATATAAAAGCTGGAGATGCATTAGGCGTCCCATATAAAAGCTGGAGATGCATTAGGCGTCCCATATAAAAGGCAACCGCCTGCACTCCTTTTCTCTTTCATCTCCCTATTAGCTCTGTCAATTGTTTATCAAAAGCAGAGGGGAGCCGAGCGGCTGCCGTGAATTTGAAAAGCTGCACAGTGAGGTACATTTTAAAATGCATGACAGGTTAATGGTAAGTTAGTGGCAACATTAGGGCTTGTGAGTTGCGGTGCTCATTCAGACTGAAAACAGGGCCACTTCAAATGACTACTAAGCAGTCCTTATTTTAAGAGGTCATTCATATTGTAATTAACTTTTCAATCACAGTTGATTAATTAAAACCAGCCCTAGTCTGTAATTATACATATCTTTTCCCCTGATATGAATCACTGGAAATTCAAAGGCTTCAGACGAGACGCAATGCAAACCAGTCGCTTGTACATGATTTTTAAGATATATAGGATAACACTTCATGCTAAGGTGTCTACTTTAAATGGATTTTATGAAACATTAATCCATAAAATACATATAGTACCAGTCAAAAACCTTAGATGAATAATTTAGCACAGCAGTTGGATAGCTTTATTTTGTGTCAACCGAGACCAAGTCTTCTTTCATTAAAAATGTAAAGTGCAGGGCTGGCAACCCTCAGAGAAGAATAGGTTGGGTCAATCTGCTTTGTTTCCAGGCCTGGTTGATAACCTTACGCTAACATATATACAAACATATAACACACACACAACCTGGGATCAAACCCCTGGTAAAGAAATAAAACACACACCTATAATGCCCATTGTAACCCCTGCTCATGCCGTAAACACACACTCTCCATAACAGTGTATGCATCAGGACATCATAAAATATTTAGCAGGGAAAGAGCACTGATTCTGACCATGCTGATGATGCTTCTGACAGGCCTCGTGTGGAATATACAGGGACAATCCCATCTAGATTGTTTGTAATGCATGTAAAAGCACTCCTAAGAACTGGGTAATGATAAAACACATTATTCACCTTTACGATAACATGGCTGTTGTAAAAGTTGTAAAAGTTGAACAAATTAAAATAAAGCTTCCATATGAATACAATACTGCATGACCTAAATGGACTTTTTTTTAAACACTAGCTATTACACATCTGCCCTATGTTATATAGTTAAGTACATAATTTAAACAAGAGAAGTCAAAATTCCACTTCCCATGCTACTCTACTTTTCAAGGCTATGAATGTGACACAGTAAAAAGTGATAACTTCTAGGTTTCACAGAGGCTAGCATCTTTTTCACTTGTCTGAATCTGCAAAACTCATGTGCAGTCATTATAGATCATATAATATCTCCTTACAGCAGCAGAAACAGTGATGCCCTCGACTAGCAACCAGTACACACAGACATGGTTCACAGAAGGGATCTTCATGCTTGAGCAGACACATTTAAAATGTTACTAAAACATGTCCCACAATTCGCCCTCTGTCAAATGGCTTGAGTTGCGTGCTTGTCTATAGTTTTTCTAAATGCACCATATAAAGCAAAATTGCCCAGAGGGTGGGCATCAATTGAACGTTTAATGTACAATATCAACCTGTGCAATGAATGATTCCAATCGAGGGGGTTGGGGGTGGGTCAAAATGACAGACAGACATCAGCCTTGTTATTACTGTTGGAGGACAGGATTCCATGGTGCTCCAGTAATGGCTGACTGAGACCACAAGCAGGTAAGTCACAGAGAGACACAACAGTGGCCCAAGTACAAAGAGCAAACCAGGGAAGGCTTCACATGTAGAAACCTTTGGATCCATAGCACTGTCTATGTAAACAAATCTTGTTTTGTTAGCTACACCTAAGAATCCCTCTTCTGAACTTGTAATACAATAGCTGATTTGAAGAGTCCAAGCAAGGAATTGAACAAAATTCTGACCAAGATATAAGAATATTGTCTTACCTGAGGATAGTGAGACTGTGTCTTTCTCCCACGATACGACAGTGACGTAAGCCTCCACGGAGGCAGGGATAATGCACTTGAAGACCGCTACATTGCCTCTCATGGCTTTCTGGTCCTCCACCCGAACGGTGTAGGGTTCCCGAAATACTGAGGATAGCAAGATGGATGGCATTTGGCAACAGCAAATTAAATACATACTGTACAAGCAGAAATTAAGAAACGAAAACAACAGTTACTATTTAAAAGAAGCACTTACCGGCCTTAATGTGGACATCTTGACTTCTTATTTTTCCTGAAGGATTTTCAGCTGTGCAATAGTAGGTATTGTCATGGATTAGCTTACTAAAGCTGGAGGGGAGGAAGTTAAAGATCTGGAGGGTGCCATTGGGGTGCACGTGACGGATCCCGGGCACATCGTAGATCTCCTCTTCGGTGGCCAGATACCAGCGCAGCGAGGCGGGGGGCACCCCTGCAGCGGGACAGGGCACCAGGGTCCCTGTGGTGCTGGCAAACACTACCTCTTGCAAAGATGCATTGACAAAATATAAGCTGGAACGTAGATCTTCACTAAAAACTGCAAGAGAGGAGAACAAAGAGAACAACATTTTTTGATGACATGACAACTGACTGACTGGGTATACTACAGGCGCAGGATCTTAATTTGATCACACTTTGTTGCTGCAAATTTTCCTGCTGAGAAAATGCAGATCATCTTAATGATTTACATAAATTCACTGAAAACCTGCACTAACACACGGTTAGATTAACAGTATTACATTTTTCATGTAGCCTCATTTTAGCCAACTAATAGCCTAACCACTGATCAAGCAACATTATGGACTAAAATTTCAAATCCTGTTGCTGCAGGATTATTTTTGTCACGACTTCCGGCTAAGTCAGATCCTCTCCTTGTTCGGGCAGCGTTCGGCGATCGACGTCACCGGCTTTCTAGCCATCGCCGCTCCATTTTTCATATGTCCATTTGTTTTGTCTTGTTCCATACACACCTGGTTTTCATTCCCCAATCAATCTACATGTATTTAGTCCTCTGTTCCCCATCATGTCTTTGTGTGTAATTATTAATTGTTAACGGTGTATGTTCACGTGCAATACTTTTATAGTTTATGTTCCGTGTTTTGGTGCACATTTTTTGTGCCTATTGTTGTACGGAATAAAAGTGTGCCTGTTTACTCTACTCTACTCTACTTGCTGTGACAATACAGGACAAATTAAGATCCAATATACAGTACAAATCAAAAGTTTGGATACACCTACTCATAAGGGTTTTTCTTCATTTGGACTATTTTCTACATTGTAGAATAACAGTGAAGATATTAAAACTATGAAATAACACATGGAATAATGTAGTAAACAAAAAAGTGTTAAACAAAACTAAATTTATATTATATATGAGATTCTTTATTGTAGCTTGATGACAGCTTTGCGCACTTTTGGCATTCTCTCAACCTGATTCATGGACTGGGGACAGCAAGGAGTCATCATGTCAGGTAGATCACCCGTTCACCTACTCTGCGTCTCACAACGACACAGCGTTTGGAACCAAAAATCTCAAATTTGGACTCATCAGACCAAAGGACAGATATCCACCAGTCTAATGTCCATTGCTCATGTTTCTTGGACCAAGCAAGTCTCTTCTTCTTAGTAATGTCCTTTCGTAGTGGTTTCTTTGCAGTAATTCAACCATGAAGACCTGATTCACACAGTCTCCTCTGAACAGTTGATGTTAAGATGTGTCTGTTACTTGAACTCTGTGAAGCATTTATTTGGGCTGCAATCTAAGGTGCAGTTAACTCTACTGAACTTGTTCTCTGCAGCAGAGGTAACTCTGGGTCTTCCTTTCCTGTGGTGATCCTCAAGAGAGCCAGTTTCATCATAGCGCATGATGGTGTTTGCGACTGCACTTGAAGAAACATTCAAAGTTCTTCAAATTTTCCAGATTGAATGACCTTCATGTCTTATATTGATGATGGACAGTAATTTTTCTTTGCTTATTTGAGTTGTTCTTGCCATAATATGGACTTGGTCTTTTACCAAATAGGGATATCTTCTGTATACCACCCCTACTTTGTCAAAACACAACTGATTGTCTCAAACGCAAATTAACTTTTAACAAGGCATACCTGCTAATTCAAATCAAATCAAATTTTATTTGTCACATACACATGGTTAGCAGATGTTAATACGAGTGTAGCGAAATGCTTGTGCTTCTAGTTCCGACAATGCAGTAATAACCAACGAGTAATCTAACTAACAATTCCAAATCTACTACCTTATACACACAAGTGTAAAGGGATAAAGATTATGTACATAAAGATATATGAATGAGTGATGGTACAGAGCGGCATAGGCAAGATGCAGTAGATGGTATCGAGTACAGTATATACATATGAGATGAGTATGTAAACAAAGTGGCATAGTTTAAAGTGGCTAGTGATACATGTATTACATAAAGATGCAGTAGATGATATAGAGTACAGTATTTACGTAGACATATGAGATGAATAATGTAGGGTATGTAAACATTATATTAAGTGGCATTGTTTAAAGTGGCTAGTGACATATTTTACATCAATTCCCATTATTAAAATGGCTGGAGTTGAGTCAGTGTGTTGGCAGCAGCCACTCAATGTTAGTGGTGGCTGTTTAACAGTCTGATGGCCTTGAGATAGAAGCTGTTTTTCAGTCTCTCGGTCCCAGCTTTGATGCACCTGTACTGACCTCGCCTTCTGGATGATAGCAGGGTGAACAGGCAGTGGCTCGGGTGGTTGTTGTCCTTGATGATCTTTATGGCCTTCCTGTGACATCGGGTGGTGTAGGTGTCCTGGAGGGCAGGTAGTTTGCCCCCGGTGATGCGTTGTGCAGACCTCACTACCCTCTGGAGAGTCTTACGGTTGTGGGCGGAGCAGTTGCCGTACCAGGCGGTGATACAGCCCGACAGAATGTTCTCGATTGTGCATCTGTAGAAGTTTGTGAGTGCTTTTGGTGACAATCCAAATTTCTTCAGCCTCCTGAGGTTGAAGAGGCGCTGCTACGTCTTCTTCACGATGCTGTCTGTGTGGGTGGACCAATTCAGTTTGTCTGTGATGTGTACGCCGAGGAACTTAAAACTTGCTACCCTCTCCACTACTGTTCCATCGATGTGGATAGGGGGGTGTTCCCTCTGCTGTTTCCTGAAGTCCACAATCATCTCCTTAGTTTTGTTGACTTTGAGTGCGAGGTTATTTTCCTGACACCACACTCCAAGGGCCCTCACCTCCTCCCTGTAGGCCACGCAGTCGTGGGTGAACAGGGAGTACAGGAGAGGGCTCAGAACGCACCCTTGTGGGGCCCCAGTGTTGAGGATCAGCGGGGTGGAGATGTTGTTACCTACCCTCACCACCTGGGGGCAGCCCGTCGGGAAGTCCAGTACCCAGTTGCACAGGGCGGGGTCGAGACCCAGGGTCTCGAGCTTGATGACGAGTTTGGAGGGTACTATGGTGTTAAATGCTGAGCTGTAGTCGATGAACAGCATTCTCACATTGGTATTCCTCTTGTCCAGATGGGTTGGGGCAGTGTGCAGTGTGGTTGAGATTGCATCGTCTGTGGACCTATTTGGGCGGTAAGCAAATTGGAGTGGGTCTAGGGTGTCAGGTAGGGTGGAGGTGATAGGGTCCTTGACTAGTCTCTCAAAGCACTTCATGATGACGGAAGTGAGTGCTACGGGGCGGTAGTCATATGGGTGAGGTAGCCATTCCAGGTGGCTACCTCATGAAGCTGGTTGAGAGAATGCCAAGAGTGTGCAAAGCTGGCATCAAGGCAAAGGGTGGCTACTTTGAAGAATATAAAATATATTTAGATTTGTTTCACACTTTTTTGGTTACTACATGATTCCATATGTGTTATTTCATAGTTTGGATGTCTTCACTATTATTCCACAATATAGAAAATAGTAAGAATACATAAAAACCCTCGAATGAGTAGGTGTGTCCAAAGTTTTGACTGGTATTATATGCATGTTTACTTGTAAATACATCAGGATATTTATTTACTTGGCCATGATGAAACCAATAAATGCTTTTGTTATGAACCTGATGTTTACAGTGTCTTTAATATGGACCTTTTTAGTCATCATCTAATCCTTGATACCGCTTAAATCACATTCATTACATAAAAATAAAATAACAGTCCTTGAAGTGAGGTAATTTGCTCATAGACAACATTGAACATGTATGCTGCTTTGGTTGAGCAGGGGAGCAACAAGGTGGAAAGAGTGTTCATGATGTAAAAGTGTGTGTCGTTACCTAGCTCCCTTGGAAGGGAGAGAAACACGAAGTGGGACCAATTAGCATTAGGTGGCTCAGTGCTAATTTCCAGGTGGTTGATTACTGAGTGGTGTATAAACTAGGTGTACAAAACATTATGAACACCTGCTCTTTCCATGACATATTGATGTCACTTGTTAAATCCACGTCAAATCAATATAGATGAGGGGGAGGAGATGGGTTAAATAAGTATTTTTAAGCCTCTAGACAATTGAGGCATGAATAATAATAATAAATGCCAAGATTTAAGTGCCTAAATATTGTATGGTAGTATGTACCTGGGATGCTGGGTTTTTCACACTCAACAGTTTCCCATGTGTTTCAAGAATGGTCCACCACCCAAAATACATCCAGCCAACTTGACACAACTGTGGGAAACATTGGAGTCAACATGGGCCAGCACCCCTGTGGAACGCTTTCGATAACCTTGTAGAGTCCATGCCCCAACGAATTGAAGCTGTTCTGAGGGACAATATTGGTGCAACTCAATATTAGTAAGGTGTTCTTAATGCTTTGTGTATAACTACTCCTGGCTGAGCATGATCCTGTGCCTGCCTGCTGCCTACCTCTGGATCTCTGTCTGGTGTCAGAGTCCGTGCCTAGCAGTAAATGGCTTACCAGTGACAGCTAGCTAGGCCTCCCTGGGGATAAAACATTTTAGCACTTCATACATTTCTAACAAGGTTTCAAATCGCAGTGGTTTCCACCCTCTCTATGCTCCAGCGGCTTTGACCCGCAAAGAGATACACACAACCATCCGCGCACACACGCACACACAAATACAAAATAAAAATGAATAATTACAACAACAACAACAACAACAAAAAAACGTCCATAGGTAAGTTGGCATCAATGGTAGCCACTTTGACTTACCAGTTGAAACCATTTACTGTAGTGGGCGTTAAAGAAAACACACTCCTGTATAACCAGTGGCTCATCCATAATTGTATTTCTTAGGGGACCCTATGAGTCAGTCAGACAGTGTTGTCTATGGCAGAGAGTAGGCCTGAGAGAATCCCTGGCTGTGACTGAGATCATTCCTTAATGGGTGATGGAGGTGCTAGCGGAGCATTAGGCTCCTCAGACTGATCAACCTGTCAATGGCAGCCATACATACAGGACAGACGATAGGGGTGACTCATGATGCACACCCACACATGATTTCACAGACACTTAAGGGTATCCTGAGTCTAGCTGCATTACGACTTCTCTCACTCTCTCTCTCTCTCTCTCTCTCTCTCTCTCTCTCTCTCTCTCTCTCTCTCTCTCTCTCTTTGAATTGTGTCTATGAATGACCTAGGCTTATCCATTGAAGCCCATCATGATTTGCTCAATAATAAATAAATAACATTGATTGAGATAAAAAGCAGTTCTATCAAGGTGGTGCCTGTTTAAATCTTTGAAAATGGAGTGAAAATCGTATTGCTCTGTATGGGTCTGTAGCTGCGTTAAAGACTCAATTGTAAAATAATACATCAAAATCCTATCAAATTGTAATTCATTCCTTTTTCAGCTGAGGCTAAACATAGAACCCTTCTTTGTGGCCGATTGATAATACATCCTCAACCTGTAGGTGTGCTAATATTAATGAAAAATTCTCTTTGAAATCATCAACGTGTATTTATTTATTTTTATTTAACCTTTATTTAACCATTGAGACCCAGAGTCTTTTTTTCAAGGGAGTGTATAGGTAGGTGTCTTAAATAATTAATCAATAATTGGTGATGTTGTTAATATTTTAGAAACAATAAAATCCCTATTGCATTGATAAAAATGTAAGATATGTTGAATATAGTATTTGACGCCTTTCTAAAAGTCTGTGTCAGTGAAACATTTCTGTGTTACAGATATTTGGTGGTTTATCAAGAGCAATCAGAGCCAATGACTGAGAAAGAACACAGATGCAGCACACATTACATTTCTAAAACGAGTGGAACAAGAGGTCATTTCCAGTCATTTCAAACAGAAATAACACTGATGAATACAATTCCCAAACAAAAAGCCATCTCTTAAATTTGACTTGAATACCTTGTTAATTTACACTGGGAGTACATATTTAATCTATCCTACTGAGCCATTTACTTTATGAATGGTATTCTTATCTTTTATTATTTCTTATTGTTGTTGCGTTGTTAAGAAGGAACCTGCAAGTAAGCATTTAGTTGGACAGTGTAGACCATGTGTATCTTGTACATATGACTAATAAGACGTAAAACTCATAAAAGAAACTCAATTTAGCACAGTGTAGTCATAACAAAGATTGGTTCGATAAGACCAACTGCAGAGAAGTCAAAGGTCCTTGTGGATCTAATCATACTGAGCATCATGTCACTGTACTGCTACACCCATTCCTTACCAAGGAGGTCTACATGAGTTCCACCCAGGTACAACCTCCTCAGAAGCCCCACAAAGCGTCATGCTTCTCATGCCCGAACAACTCCTCTCAAACCTAACCACTTACCAAATAACCACAGAGGAATTGTGTAATTGCCATAATTTTTCATGAGCTGAACCATAAAGACTAAAGAAGTGACACTGTTCAATAATGTTATAATATGCATCCATAATTAACCAAGCTTTGTTTCTATCAGCAAAGCTGGAGGGAGAAGAAAAAAGACAAGACCACTTCATCGCCACCGTCTTTTTCAGTGAGAAGGGGGGAGGATTCTAGTTGGGAATATAAATCCAAAACATATCCCTAAACAGATTTCTGTTTTCTGAGATTAGCAAATGTTGGAGAGCCCAGAGATGGGAATCTAATCATGAAAACAAACAAGGAAAATGTTTATGCCAGAGGCATATAATGCGTTGCGTGAGGACCACATATATGACCAGAAATATGTGGACACCTGCTCGTCGAACATCTCATGACAAAATCATGAGCATTAATATGGAGTTGGTCCCCCATTTGCTGGTCCCCCCTTTGCTGCTATTCTCCTGGGAAGGCTTTCCACTAAATGTTGGAACATTGCTGCAGGTACTTGCTTCCATTCAGCCACAAGAGCATTAGTGAGGTCGGGCACTGATGTTGGGCGATTAGGCCTAGTTCGAAGTGAGCGTTCCAATTCATCCCAAAGGTGTTCAATATGGTTGAGGTCAGGGCTCTGTGCAGGCCAGTGAAGTTCTTCCACACCGATCTCGACAACCCATTTCTGTATGTACCTCGCTTTGTGCACAGGGGCATTGTCATGCTAAAACTGTAAAGGTCCTTCCCCACACTGTTGCAACAAAGTTGGAAGCACAGAAACGTCTAGAATGTCATTGTATGCTGTAGCGTTAAGATTTCCCTTCAATGGAACTAAGGGGCCTAGCTCAAACCATGAAAAACAGCCCCAGACCATTATTCCTCCTCCACCAAACGTAACAGTTGGCACTATGCATTGGGACCGATAGTGTTCTCCCGGCATCTGCCAAACCCAGATTCGTCCTTCGGACTGCCAGATGGTGAAGCGTGATTCATCACTCCAGAGAACGTGTTTCCACTGCTCCAGAGTCCAATGGTGGCGGCTTTACACCACTCCAGCCGACACTTGGCATTGCGCATGGTGATCTTAGGCTTGTTTGCGGCTGCTCGGCAATGGAAACCCATTTCATGAAGCTCCCAACTAACAGTTCTTGTGCTGACATCCAGAGGCAGTTTGGAACTCGGTAGTGAGTGATGCAAGCAAGGACAGGCGATTTTTACATGCTACAGACTTCAGCACTCGGCAGTCCCATTCTGTGAGCTTGTGTGGCCTACCACTTCGCGGCTGAGCCATTGTTGCTCCTAGATTTTTCCACTTCACAATAACAGCACTTACAGTTGACCGGGGCAGCTCTAGCAGGGCCGAAATTTGACGAGCTGACTTGTTAGAAAGGTGGCATCCTTGATGTTGCCACGTTGAAAGTCACTGAGCTCTTCAGTAAGACCATTCTACTGCCAATGTTTGTCTATGGAGATTGCATGGCTGTGTGCTCATTTTTTTTTTTTACACCTGTCAGTAACGGGTGTGGCTGAAATAGCCGAATGCACTCATTTGAAGGGGTATCGACATACTAGATATACTATATAAAAGTAACTACTGTACAGTAGTTACATGCACCTGGGAATATTATCAGTATATCATTACTGTGAATGCATGTTTAATTCCTAAGCAACTGAGCAGAGCAGTGCATGACATAATTTATGTATATGCACAGAGAATGATAGCTTAATCATTCCATTAAATGTGTGGTATCAGCACTAGATTGGTAAAACAAAACAATCATGCTAATATGAAAACATCTGTAATGAAACACATCAATGAGCAGTAATTCCGAAAGTGTAACACTTGAGAGTAACAACAATTTGCAATCTATTATCCTTTTACTTCAGTATTGAAATTACGTCCATTAACATCAACATTCCATAGCACCAGATGGCTCCTCTCTCATTTTAATATGAAAATAACTCTCAATCACGCTGCCATTATGCAACTGCCTTGTTGTCATTTTTGGATGGAATGCTTAGCATGATTATTATCTGCGCCCAGAACAGGCCCCCATATTAACATGTAGGTGCAGTGTGAAAAACCAATGTTTACACAACACAGTTGTCATGAATATGATTATAAATATGAATATTCAAATTTGTTGAGTTAAGCAATCAAAGGCAGTAGAATTCATCAGCTGACAGACAGGTGTAATCAGCCACCACAGAGGGCTTTCAGGACTATGGAGGCGCTTCATTTAATTCAACGTGCAATCGATGCTGATGGGACAAACACCAACATGTATGCATGCTTTAACCCCTTACTGCCTTCCTCTAATGAATACAGACACATGTACAGTTTATGTACTGCATTTGCTTGGATGTTTACTGTTTAAATTGCAATCATCCATTGGTGCTATTCCATATTTTGCCCATCATTTTATCATGAGCTCATCTGACAGACATAGAGAGCAGAAAAAGAGAGAAAGAAATAGGGAGATCCAGAGAGAGTTGGATGGTGGACTAATCAGTTGGGTCCAAGTATTTTATAGGGCACCCATGTCACGTCTGGTGAGCCAGTGGCCTGTCGTCGGGCTCTCAGTTGGCTTGGGCACACGGGGCAGGGTGAGACGGAGCGGGCAGCTGCTGCACTGTGACAGGCTCTGTCAACCAGGAACGCTGGGTAATTAAAGCAGCCCTCTGTGCTGTGCCTGGGAGGTGGAGTGGGATCAGGAGCAGAGACAGGAGATGGGGAAGAAAAGGAAAGAGGTAGGGGGCAATGAGGGGGGTTATCCAATGTGAGTAAGCATTCTCCTCTTTCTGCCCAGGGGCTACACACAGGGCTTGTAAAGGAACTTGCTAAATGACAGTCTCCCAATTTGCTTTCATGAATATTAACCAGGACATGACAGAAGAAAGGGGCCGCTGTCTGCTCTGCTCTGCTCTGCTCACTGGTGATATGCAAAGACAGATCCATCGTCTGATGTCAGAGGAGTAGGATATGGTAAAGCGGAGCCCCATGGTGCACCTCTCTAGATCTACTTTTATTTTCATGTGTTAAATGGGTGAGAGTGGATGTCTCATTAATAGAGAAGGAGGCAGCAGCAGCATATCTCAGTAGGGAGAATGTCAGCGTTCCAGACGTTGATGTCTAAATCATGCTGCTGATGAACCAATGGGAGGGAGAGAATCTGATGGGGGATTACAGTATACTGGATACCAAACTATAGCAACTCCCTCTGCTGCTACTACAGCTGAATAAAATGTACCAGGGTACAAATAATAGTATTTTGTGGTGCAATATGAACACTAAAGTGTGGAGAAAGAGTTTCTTTGAGGCATTAACCGAGCAAACTATTTGTATATTCAATCAAATAGATGGGAGAAAACAATTGTATTCTCGTGAGAATACCAAATTCTTAAAATTACTCAATGATTGTCCTCCTCAGTGCCCAGACTTTTCAAGGCTGATTCATACTGCAAGCCACACTGATAAGGGAATACTCCGGTTTCTTTCCATATTTCTCAAGAAATTGGTAGTGCAGCATTTTCATATTGGGTCAACATTCCACAAACAAATTAACATAAATTAAAACAACATGGTGTATTTATGGCAAACTGAAGCTAATCCCCTTGACAAATCCTGTGAGCGTCAGAGTGAGTAGCATGGGGGAGTCAATGCGTGTAGACTAAACTTAACCACTGCTTAAACCTACAGAGATAATGCCAAGATATTAGACCATCTTCATTTAATGATATAGAAGACCAACACTGGGTGGCAACCTTTTAGATGAGGAGGGCATAGTCAGACTGGACTGTATGAATAAAGAAAGAGCAGTGAACCTTTTGAGTATAGTGTGCTGAATTCTTCTTATATCCTTTGTCGGATTCCTTTGTACAGGAAATGCTACTGTACTGAACAACCAGTTAAAGACAGCATGAGTATGGTGGCCCAGAGGGTGATTGTGTATGGTGTGCTGCACGAGTTTTGCGATTTCTAATTGTCACACCCATACTGACCAGGCCAAACCTCGCCACAGACACCAAACGCGATCAAACACACCTCAAAAGCTGTTAAAAAACGCAGCGGTAAACCGAACTGAACACACCCCAAGTCAAGAGGACATGGGGTCAACGGTATTTTGACAGACAACCCTGCTTAGCTTCCTCACACAGAGTTATAATAATTGAGTATATTACATACTGTTGATAGCGTAGTTTGAGGGTTCTTTAGATGGTGGATGGAATACTGTCTATGTAGACAAACACTGGAAGGAGACTGATTACTCTTCTGCAGAATTAATGATGAACTGACCACAGGTGCAGGGGCATCAATGATGTTGTCCTGCATATACTCATCACTGCCAACCTGCATGCTCGCTATGGGAACAGCATCTTCCAGATTGGTGGCAAATGTACACATTCTACAGTGTGGAGGTGGAATTAAAATAGTAAAATAGGCGAACAGGTGAAAAGGTCAACAAAATCAACTGAAAATGCCCAGGTGATCATAAATCATGTAGCCAATGTAAAATAAGTTGCAAACGCCCCATTTATTGTTAGACAGTGATGTAACACCAGCTGAGAAACCAACAGAAGTGATCACATTGATCCACATTCCACTGTTGTTAAACAGAAGTCCGTCATGAACAGCTGGCGTTGTGAATTGTGTCAGTGCTAATGTCACAGCAGCTGGCTCCTGTCATCTTATTAGCTGCGTCATAACCAGGGCCCTTTAAATATGCTATGTGCCACACTCACTTAAATACTCCAGACCTATTTGACAATTGTTATAGACGTATTATATTAAACATTTATCACATCCAAACCGTAAAGCAAACATGTTTATTTAACACTAAGGAGCACAGCATGTGTTCCCTGAAGAATCTCCCAGCCAACCTGCCTCCTCCCCTCTTCTCCGTCAATCCCCTGCTTGCTTTATTATCCCCCTTCCTCACTACACACCATCCCTCCAAAAAATACATGTTCTAGGGTTGTCTCTTTCTCCTGTGTGTTCGCTGTGTGACAGGGGACGTTAGCTCTGTAAAGCCAGCAAGCCAAGCAGACGCAGATGTATTCAGAGCATTTAGTACTCCGGATTAATCGAATTATAATGTAATCATCTGATCAAACAGCAATTAGCATAATCACTTCTGGGGAAAGGCTGATAGAGAGAGGGAAAGCAACACATAATAAAGCTCAGGCTAGCAACACTAATGAGACATTTACCAGCAGTCACAAAGTTACTGATTCCTGGGGACACAGATTCTTTAAATAGGAACCACCTCTTTTTAGAGGTGCAACTGTGCATATCAAAACATCAAATTGGTAACTGATCCAAATTCATTGGAATGCAGGCTCATTCATACACTGTGGTTTGTGTCTCTTTCTCTGTATTCTGAGAACAGATATGAAGTTAGCATATTGTGAACACAAACAGTATTTGCATCTTATAGTGTAGAAAACCCCCAGAAAGTGAAACCATAACAGTGATCCTAGCCTTTGATCGTTAAACCACTCTGGTCTTCTCCAGCAGCACACATTAATATGAAAGGTGACTCTAGGGTTAGCAGAAATATTCATAGTTGAGCATATGGCATATAGAAATAAGCACAAAGGCATGCAGTCTCTCACACCAGAATGATCATAGGATGCAGAAGAAGAGAAACCAAGCTGGACTAATTTGTCTTTCCTTCACTGTCTATCTACCCCTGCCTCTGTCCTGCCTCTGTTACCCCTCAGCCTACTTTACTATTGGTACTATGCATAAAAGGCCTCTGAAGACTCTAATTGTAAAATACCTCAAGAAACATAACTTGGTACATTCACAGAATGACTGAGAAGTTTATCTGTGATAAGGACATAGGAGACAGTACAAGAGATGAAACACTAGAAGGAGGTAAAAGAGTGGAAGTCAATAAGACAAAGAGAAGCAGATGAAATGTGAGGGAAATACCAAGCTCAAAGGGACAAACCATGAGAGAGTCACCAATGTGATCCATCCATACCAGAGCAAACACGTGCACTGGGCATATAGGGATCAATCAAGTTAATTCACATGGGTGTGTAGGTCAAAGCATGGGCATTTAGGTATCAGATTATGTGACTAATTCATTCTTTCCCTCATAAATCCTATGTGATCTTTGTGACTTTGTGAATAGTTATCGTTACTCATTGTGTATTTATTCCTTGTGTTATTATTTTTCTATTATTTCTCTTTCTTTCTTTCTGCATTGTTGAGAAGGGCCCATGAGTAAGCACTTCACTGTTAATCTACACTGTTTACGAAGTATGTGACAAATACAATTTGATTTGGCTAGCCACATCAACCACACCTACAACATCTGTCCTGTTCACTGCGTTCTTATGAGTTACATTACATCATACTTGGGCTCTATACACACACACACACACACACACACACACACACACACACACACACACACACACAGTAGTCCTAATCCAACATACAGTATGTGCATTAGACATAGGTAGAATGTTAGTGCATGTATTTATGATGTGGGTAATCTCTAAAAACTGCATTAGCCACTTTTCTAGGTGCTCAGCCTTTTCAAATAACATGACATAAAATAACATGACCTGTCTTTGCCAGAAGCACCCCCGCTCTACATGGTTGATCAAACATATAAATCTGTGTGCGTCCCCCCCCCCGTCGATGCTAAACGGTATAGTTAACATTTTAATGTGAAAACCATTTACATGGTGATAATGCAATTATATTGTTCTGATTTAGCAGAATCCTTAAGGATAAACAGTCTGATTTGTAATTAGATTTTACATTCAGTGAAACATACCACCACCACCACTGTGAGTCTCTCATGCCCCATTACTAATTAGACTGCAAAACGGCTGCTGAACATCTTTAGTAGGCATCTTCATTATGGAGTCAGTTGTGTGAACTGGGAGATCCATTATTACACATCAGGGTCTCCATTATCAGACATTACCATAAGCAACCGTTCCTCAGGAATGACAACAACAACGCTACCACACATACTTTTCCACAAGCAAACACCCTCGAAAAGGGGAACTACTGTGGGGAATAATTGACCTTAAACAAGTGATGAAATCATGTTTGAACTGAACTCACATTTACTTCTCAGATAGGTACTGTATCTATCAATACTACATTGAGGGCCTCCTGAGTGGTGCAGCGGCCTAAGGCACTGCATCGCAGTGATTGAGGCTTCACTACAGACCCGGGTTCATTCCCAGGCTGTGTCACAACCGGCCGTGATCGGGAGTACCATGGCGCAGCGCACAACTGATCCAGCCTCGTTTCGGGTTAGGGGAGAGTTTGGCTTTACTTGGCTTGGCTTGGCTCATCGCGCTCTTACGACTCCTTGTGGTGGGCCAGGCACCTGCAGACTGACTTCGGCCGTCAGTTGAACGGTGTTTCCTCCGACACATTGGTGCGGCTGACTTTCGGGTTCAGCGGG
This sequence comes from Oncorhynchus masou masou, assembly GCF_036934945.1. Taxonomy (NCBI): domain Eukaryota; kingdom Metazoa; phylum Chordata; class Actinopteri; order Salmoniformes; family Salmonidae; genus Oncorhynchus; species Oncorhynchus masou. The sequence continues at coordinate 71,408,307 of NC_088224.1, read as the reverse complement.
CAGGTGTTAAGAAGCGCGCTTTGGCGGATTGTGTTTCGGAGGACACATGACTCGACCTTCGCCTCTCCGAGCCCGTTGGGGAGTTGGAGCGATGAGACAAGATCGTAATTGGATATCATGAAATTGGGGAGGAAAGAGGGGGTAAAATGCAAAAACAATATATAATAATAATAATAACACACAGTGAGACTATATATTTTATTGCCTTACTATACACGTTTTCATAGCTAGGTCACATGTGCTGCTCTGATACCGAGTTGACGAAGGTCAGAAAGTAATTTTGTGGACCTGAATGACAAAACATTTAGGGGTTAGATGTGCTCAAAGGTAACATTTTTTGCATACCCCATCCTACCATGAGACATCCATGTCTTAATCAATGGAAAAGATAAACGGTTGAGTTTGACATAATTTAAAAGCTTACTAACAGGGTTGCTAAAAAAAATCTATTTTCTTGTTTTTTTGTGTTTTTTAAATAGAAATCTATTAACCTTTAACGTCAATGATCAAAAATATTGTAAACTCAGATTTTTAAAATGTTCACACATTTTGAAGCTTAGACTCTATTTTACATCATCTGAACTGTTTATGTTGAACCCGCCATCAGTTGAGAGGCCGCATACTCTTGACGGTGAGTGTCATGTTTTGGCTGATAACATTTATTTCAAGAAATGTTTTAATAGTTTGATAACCCTGTTTGTAAGCTTTTAAATGATATAAAACCCAATTGTTTATTTTTTCCAGTGACGAAGACATGGATGTCTCATGGTAGGGTGGGGTATGAAAAACAGGTCATCTTTGAACACATCTATCTACTAAATGTTCTGTCATTCAGGTCTAGTCCACTAAGTCCTCCTCAATTGCCTGCATGAGGCCACTGCTACCAAAAGACGGTAAGTCTTAAAGATCTTGAAATAGATATGGAGGATTCAAAGGCATACGTCTTACAAGAGGAGCACCTCACTATACAGGAACAGATGGATCTGTAATCAGTGCTCTGCCTTAATTGCCCCCAGTAGATTAACTCCACTGAAACACAGGTTCCTCCTCTCTGCCAAGTTTAGTCAAATCAAGCTGCCCCCAGTCTCCATTGCATTTTCCTTCTCAGGTTCCTAATGTGTTATCATGCTAACTTGGCAGACTAAGTGATGTTGGCAGGGAGGGGGGGGGGGGGGGTTGCTGAGAAGTATTTTTATCTGTAATAAATCCCTTTTATGGGGATAAACTAATTCTGATTGGCTGGGCCTGGCTCCCCAGTGGGTGGGCTTGGCTGCCAAGTGGGTGGGCCTATGCCCTCCCAGGCCCCCCCATGACTGCACCCTTGCCCAGTCGTGAAATCCATAGATTAGGGCCCAATTTATTTATTTAAATTGACTGATTTCCTTATATGAACTATAACTCAGTAAAATTGTTGAAACTGTTGAGTTAAAAAAATATATATATATTTTACCTTTATTTAACTAGGCAAGTCAGTTAAGAACAAATTCTTATTTTCAATTACAGCCTAGGAACCGTGGGTTAACTGCCTGTTCAGGCGCAGAACGACAGATTTGTACCTTGTCAGCTCAGGGGTTTGAATTTGCAACCTTCTGGTTACTAGTCCAACGCTCTAACCACGAACCACTCGGCTACCCTGTTTGTTTAGTTTATATATATAGAGTCATCTCTCGGCAACGTGAAAGACGGGCACATTGATTGAGATAGAAATGTGTACATGATAAGTGTGCGTGACCTATTGACCTTAGTGTAAATGTTAATTTATTGAAGACAAAATAGATGTAGGCCATCTCAAACGGCCTTGCTCAGGTCTGTCTCTCAATCACTGTGCTGGAATCTGCAGGTTGCACCTTAGTCACTCTATTGTTATGAGTCATGCCATTGTTATGAACGTTCTCAAGCCGCCCTCTGTATTTGCAAGCCACTGTAATGCACTTTTGATTAAATCTTTATCAGCACTGATTGACAATGCATTGAGTAGAACGCTCAGTCCTAAAACGAATGTTCAAAACAATAGTAGGACAAACGTGCACCCCATGAATAAGGGCCCTATGTAAGCTGCCTCGCCTCATAATTTTTACAAACAGAATTGGAGCTTGGATTGGTTTTGCTTTAAGGCATCTTTCAGAGAGCAAAAATAAACATGTTTCCTTAGCCATCTAAAGATAGCTATATCCTACTGTATCTCTTAATTACAATTCAATTTGAATAAAAATGATCAAAGGTAACCCACAGTACACAAAATAAATACATATTTTAAGTTACGTATTATTAATTCATGTTTTATAAATGCTTTAATGGTTCAAAATAAAATCATAATATCTTCGGAAAATATGGATAAATGGAGTTAATAGGCCAGAATTAAAATTATAAGCATGCTTAAAAATATCATACCTGTAGTATTTTGTATTCGGGGGTTAATTACAACAGAGAAAACTAGTCTACTGACCCAGTTTCCTCAAAAATTAGATATTTTAGCTATATCTTGTATTGTGCATTTCATGTATAATTTTTTCAATTATCATTATGCCAGAATATGCACAATAAGGGCTCAGGTAGAGGCTGGGCCCTTACCAAGCACTTCCAGGTCACCGCTCAGTATAGCCTTATTGTGCCAAACTCACACTTTCCTGACACCCATAATGGAGGTTTTCATAGAGAAAAGCCAGTGAGCAAGTGATAGACCTATAGAATTAGGAATTAGAATACAAAATTGAGTATTTAGAACAGTAATTTAATAGGATCTATAGATAAACCTAACTCTAAAAAGGAAACAGAGAATCCAATTTCTCTGTGTAACTACAAGGTCTTTCATTCTACCATCGTCAGCTCAGCTCAGTCAATACAGACCTCATCATTATCATGATAATCACCATCTTCAGAAAACCAAACACAGAAAACACAATGAAATACAGTGCAGCGAAATAAAGCATGATCACAGCTCCAACTGCATTCTATGCCCATTGTCCGCAAAGGCATAACATGTAGGACAATAGAACAACACAGAAGGATGAAGCCATTCCCAAATAATACAATATACATTTTGCATGTACCGTTTATTCTAATCTTATATTAGGTTACCAATATGAAGGCTTCTGAGACTATACAGTATATGGATCCAGGCTGGCCAGACAGTTGATCTAATGTCACAGCACAATTATAATGATTAACAACGAATGCTTATTGTTCTTTTATGAGTTTCCACAGAAGCCAGTGTGAGTGAGGGAGATAACATTTTATGTGGAGTAGAGATGGAATAGCCTAACATAGATGTCAATAAGCAGCTGACTAAGAATTGCATTACAAGGAGAATGGGATGATAGTCAAATATGTATCATTTAAGTTTTGGGATTTTTGGGAGGAGGGAGGGGGAGTGGAGTGAAACAAGGAACTAGAAATGAACCAATGATTTTCTTGCCAAGTGGGTTGGGTTCAACTTGTCATATCTGCGTTGGTATAAAATGAACGTCCCTCGATGTGCTACAATGGGTTAATCCCAAACCTCCAATACCCCCTTTTTGCCTGATGCGGTAAATTCAGCGACCCTCTACGACATAGCCACAACCAGAGGTTCTACCCTGTTAACTTACAATATCTGCAACACCCCCATCTTGTCAGCTTTTACATTTTGTAAGAAGATATATTTTCTACCCTTTCCGTACACACCCAGCCTTGTCATAACTCCCTTCCTGGGGAAGAGATTATATCCAATAAATAATGCTTTATTTGATCCTGTGTAAGTAATAAATTGTATCAATTTACTCTTCTCCCCGATCAGCTTCACATTGCAAATTCACAGATTTATGAAAGCACACACACACTACACAAATATACACACAAACACCTTTTAACTGAATGCATTAAGAAATTGTCTTTCTATCATCTCTTGGTCTTTTCAATCTTTGGAGATTGCAAATCAATATGAATTGATCACATGAAAGGAGACAAAATAATTCTGTGTGTAATATTCTATAATATCATTGTTTTTATTTCTGTTACATGATATATGGCCTGCAAGCTCTTTCAAATCCATTTACCAGCATTATCTCAATATGAAATAAAACATGTGTTTGCAGTGTCTACAGGGGTCCCTTTTCTGGTAAGCCATTTTTCAACATTATCAGGTCCTGGTGGCTTACATTTTTTCTCTCTCATTGATACACCATTATTGTTAATTTACATGTCTTCATTTGTCTACACCCCTGTGCAACGGCTAGAAATGCATTGCATTGTTTAATGAAAACTTGCATGCATGTATTCAAAATCAATGTAGTATTTTCATGTAATATCATAAATCTCTAAGGATAGACTTAAATGAATCAATTTAATTCACATAAAATGATAGGCTACATTATCAGCTTTCACATGTCTCTAATATCCTTTCGAATCTGAATACCCTACATTGAATTTTAAAATATACAACTCTAAATAAATATATTGGATGGGGGAGGGGAAGGGGGTTAAACCAAATGTCCAGTATATAAAATACGTCACTCATTATTGAGGCCCATGCTACTTCGGACTGAAATCATAGCCTACCGGTATATACATCCAGACATGAAAATATGGGTTTACATTCGATGTCGTAAATGTAACTGACAACAATTAAGGTTTAAACCTTAAGGTCACGTCTACTTTATCAAACCTCGCTTGAACAAGGCAAGGCAACATCAATTTATTTCCTCAGCAAGCAATGAAATACGCAATTGAATAATGAAGGCATCATTAGAAATCCCCTAACTGCCTAAAACATAATATATGTGATTCTATCAAATACTAACCAATGATGTGCTTTATAGGTAAAACAGATTAAAGCACATTTCACTCCCGTTCCTCTCTCCCTAGCACTGTTGGCAACCATACAATGTTATCATGTGTAACACAGGTGACCTCCAACCCCCTAATCTACTTTGCTTTACTCACTGAATTACTGACATAGCTAACATTCAAATGTGAAATGTTGAACTTACCATTTAAGATGCTCTGGAAAAAGATAACTGCAAATATCCACATGCCCCGCTCCGTTCAAATCCCCCAAAGCTATGTTTTCTCGTCTTCCTCCGCACTCTTTGACCGCTGCTTTCCTATAATTATGTTCTGTGGCAGGTGTAATGTTAAACATTTGCTACTAGCTTCTAGTAACCAGTCCAACTCTATGCTGATCTGAATGTTTTCACCGTCTCCTCCTTGTTTCTCTATAACTCCCTCCCTGGTACTCTCGTAGCCTACTCTTCCTCTCCCCTTTCCGACCCCTCTTTACTTGGAGGATATAGTATGTGTATCTCTGATTGTCTTGGTTAAAGCTGTGATCCGACTCTGCGCAGCTCTACTCTGGTCCTCCGTGCCTTGCTACTTCCCCTGCACTTCAAAGGGATGCTCGAGGGGGATACAGTGCTCGCCTGCAGTCCAGGTGTGATGCTGAGTCAGGGTAGTGGCACGCGGGCAACGATAGGTCCTCAAAAAAATGTCTGGGTGTTAAAACCGGGACACCTAAACAATAACAATGTGGAATCCAAAAAACGCATCTTAAATCGAAAACTGAAAAATAGAAGCAGGTTGGGAAACAAAACGTGACAAATAAAATAACTTAAAATAAAGAGTAAATGGTCAGTTCAATAAGAATGAAAACCCAATCCGGATGAGCTGAAGTCAGACCATCTTCACCACCTCTCTCCGTCCAGCAAGAGGCAAGCACGCGCATCTTCCCACTGCCCTTTTAATCGCGTTGGTCCATGCGGTAACCCTCGCTGCCTCATAACCCTCTCCCCTGCCTCTGCAGCCACTTTAATTCCTCATTGCCTTAAAGGAGCAGAGGCGCCAGCCAGTCCTCCTAGGCGCTAGATGAGAGCATGTACAGCAGGGAGGGAACATTTGCAGTTAAAGAAGGCGCACCTGAAGAGCCGGTTAACAAGGAGAACATTTTACGCACGGTGTTATACAGGCACACAAAGTGCGTGCGTAAGTAAATAAGTGGTACTTTTATTAAAGGCACAATAGGAACATGACGATACACGTATTTTTTTATACAGGAGAGGGACAGTGGACTATGCCTTCAAACTGTTATTGATGCAAAGAGCCCTTGAGTTTTTTTATAATATATTTTGTGGGAAATAATTTTATAAATTGATTTGAAATTAATCATACACTCAAATCTACCATTAGGTCGATGAAATGCCTGTAAAATATGTAATGATATCTTATTGAAACAAATTTTTTAAAGTAATTTGTTCTTTATTTTTTACTATATTTCGGGTTGGCATTACATTTTGGCATTGTGTTGAAATATAATTGAATACTAAATGATGTTCTAACATCAGCAAATATTATGCTATTGTTTTGATTGTGAATTCTAGCTGGATTTGGTGCATTTAACATTGACCTGCCTCTGGTCCTTTCCCTGCCCAGCCTCTGCAAGGGAGCAGATCCTGTCTGATAAGCTTCTAAAATAATCTGACCTGCACAAGAGGCCATTCACTGCAAACAGAGGACCTGTCTGTCAGCATCCTCTGTCTGCAGTCACACATCCAGGACTGGCCCTATCCCTCTCCAGGCATATAGACTGCTAAATTAAATGTATGTACCACTGTCCTTGAGCTGTTTTGTGCATCATAGTTCGGTATTATGTTCTGTTTCATGTGGACCCCAGGAAGAGTAGATGCTGCTTTTGCAACAGCTAATGGGGATCCTAATAAAATTCTAACTACTGAAAAATAACCATGAGGAGGATACGTTATGGTGAGGAGGCTATGTTATTAGTTGCTGAATAATTTACTTGAAATCAGCGATTTTAAAAGGATGAGTGTTTGTCAGATTTTCTGTTGGTTGTTTTTATCTCTGTCTCTCAACTTGGTGAGGAGGACGTTGCTGTAGGAGGACGTGTCCTCTTCCTGGTTCTCAGCACGTTCTCTCGCAGTCTCTCTCTCTCAACACACTGTTCCAGCATCTCTCGTCAACAGCATTCCTTTTGTTCGGTAAAAGCTACTTACACTGGAGAGTTCTCCAGACGCAAGAAGAGATTTATTCAAATTGAAATGGTCTAGCGTTCGTTTAATTTGGTATACTATTTATACTACATATACAAAAGTATATGGACACCCGTTCAAATTAGTGCATTCAGCTATTTCGCCAACACCTGTTGCTGACGGTGTATAAAATCGAGCACACAGCCATGCAGTCTCCATAGTGAAACAATGGCAGTAGAATGGCCTTGCTGAAGAGCTCAGTGACTTTCAACGTGGCACCATCATAGGATGCAGTTTGGCGAATTCAAGGAGAACGCTACCTGCCCCAACGCATAGTGCCAACTGTAAAGTTTGGTGAAGGAGGGATAATGGTCTGGGGCGGTTTTTCATGTTTTGGGCTACAGTAGGCCCCTTAGTTCCAGTGAAGGGAAATCTTAACGCTACAGCATACAATGACATTCTAGACCAGGGCTGCCCAACCCTCTTCCTGAAGATCTACCGTCCTGTGGGTTTTCAGTCCAACCCTAATTTAACACACCTGATTCTACTAATTAGCTGCTCAACAAGGCCTTAACTAGCTGAATCAGATAAGCTAAATTAGGGTTGGACTGAAAACCTACAGGACAGTAAATCTCCAGGAAGAGGGTTGGGCTTTTTGTTTTTAATTTGAGCTTGTTAATAATATCTGTAATCAAGCCAATTATAGAGATCCTTATAAAAAAACTGGGGATGCTTCATCGTTTGGACATGAAATATTGCAGTTGAATGTGCCCCTTTGATAGTGTAGGGATTATTTAGATAAAGTTACATCTCAAACATAATGTGTCCCCACAAGTGAGATATTTGTGTAATACTTATGTTATTACATAAATAATAAGGGTGTAATAACAATGCATCATCGTTCTCCTGTCACCGACAGGATTCATTTCCAGGTCAACCTCTATGAAGGCACCAATCTTCCATCTGTCAGAAGTATGTCTCCTTTCAACCACCTTCTCTTGGCAGGAACAGGAAGGGAAGTGGCCATATCATGTAAGCCCTTTCTACAGAACGACATTTCCTTGTGAATCTCACAAATGACACATTCTCTAATCTTTGTGGTCTAAGGTAACTTCAAGTGAGTCTCTCATAGTTCTTTATAGCCACCATTTAGCAAAGTGCATAGCGAAGTCCAGTGGTGACATCTGCACTCCTTGTTGTTGATGTTCACGTTGCGTAAAAGGTAAACACGGGAGAATAAATAGCTATGAATAAAATCATGTAAAATAGTTATTCAAGGTTAAGGATCTCTTTCAGAGGAAGTACAGTAGGTGACCTTCCACAATATTTTCATATCATCATTATGCTCCTCCTTCACACTTGGTTTCTGTGTGTTTGGCGGTAAATATAAATATACCAGTTAGCATCGATGGAGATCTAATAGCCTTCAGTGATCTGCCTATAAAGCTGGTAGGCCTAAATAATAAAGGTACTTCCACATTTTTGTATCCAGGATGTTTATGTTGATGGACATCTAAAATAAAATATAAATGATACAATACCAGTGCCATGAAATAGATTTTCAGCCATGTCTGATGTATACAGATGTAGGATCTTAATTTACGATGCAGTAAATGTAAAACTTGCAGTGTATTTGAGATTTAAAAAGGCTGACTTGATTTTCTCCTACAACAATTCATTAGAATCCACTGAAAATGTCACATTTCCCATTGCTGCAGGATTATTTTCCAGCTGTAGCAAACTGTCTCAAATTAAAATTCGACACCTGTAGGCAGCAGGAGGAAAAGTGCCCTTTTACATTATGGGCTTCAAGAATAATTACAAACAGTGCATTCGGAAAGTATTCAGACCCCTTGACTTTTTCCACATTTTGTGACATTACGTCCTTATTCTAAAATTGATTAAATAGTTTTTTTTACCCTTATCAATATACATACAATACCCCATAATGACAAAGCAAAACACAGGTTTTTATACATTTTTGCTAATTTTCTTAAAAATAAAAACTGAAATATCACATTTACAGAAATATTCAGACCCTTTACTCAGTACTTTGTTGAAGCACCTTTGGCAGCAATTACAGACTCGAGTCTTCTTGGGTATGATTCTACAAGCTTTTCACACCTGTATTGGGGAGTTTCTCCCATTCTTCTCTGCAGATCCTCTCAAGCTCTGTCAGATTGAATGGGGAGCGTCACTGCACAGCTATTTTCAGATCTCTCCAGAGACGCTCGATTGGGTTCAAGTCCAGGCTCTTGCTGGGCCACTCAAGGACATTCAGAGACTTGTCCCGAAGCCACTCCTGCTTTGTCTTGGCTGTGTGCTTAGGGTTGTTGTCCTGTTGGAAGGTGAACCGTCGCCCCATTCTGTGGTCCTGAGTGCTCTGGAGCAGGTTTTCATTAAGGATCTCTCTGTACTTTGCTCCATTCACCTTTGCCTCAATCCTGACTAGTCTACCAGTCCCTGCCTCTGAAAAACGTCCCCACAGCATGATGCTGCCACCACCATGCTTCACTATAGGGATGGTGCCAGGTTTCCTCCAGACGTGACGCATGGAATTCAGGCCAAATAGTTCAATCTTGGTTTCATCAGACCAGAGAATCTCCAGTTCTCTAGTTTTTGTTTTCTAAGCCTGCCTGCCATTCTGTCCCTAATTGACTCTGCCTTGGAATTACGAACCTCTGCCTGCCCTTGACCTGACCTTTGCCTTTAGGTACTTTTTGGCAAACCTTTACTGAGAAGTGGCTTCAGTCTGACCACTCTACCATAAAATTCTTCCATTTAAGAATGATGGAGCCACTGTGTTCTTGGGGATCTTCAATGCTGCAGATATTTTTTTGTACCCTTCTGCAGATCTGTGCCTCAACACAATCCTGTCTCAGAGCTCTGCGGACAATTCCTTCAACCTCATGGCTTGGTTTTGCTCTGACATGCACTGTCAACTGTGGGACTTTATATAGACATGTGTCTGCCTTTCCAAATCATGTCCAATAAATTGATTTTACCACAGATGGTCTCCAATCAAGTTGTAGAAACATCTCAAGGATGATCAATGGAAACCGGATGCACCTGAGCTCAATTTCGAGTCTATAGCAAAGGGTCTGAATACTTATGTAAATAAGATATTACTGTTATTATTTTCATGAATTTGCTAAAATTTCAAAAAAACTTATTTTAACTTTGTCATTATGGGGTATTGTGTGGATGTGTGATTTTAAAAAAAATCAATTTTAGGATAAGGCTAACGTAATAAAATGGGGAAAAAGTCAAGGGTTCTGTGTCACACCCAGATCTGTTTCACCTGTCTTGTGCTTGTTTCCACCCACCACCAGTCGTCTACCATTTTCCCCCATTATCCCCTGTGTACCTATACCTGCGTTTTCTGTTTGTCTGTTGCCAGTTTGTCTTGTTTTGTCAGTTTTACCAGGGTGCTTCCCGTTTTTCCAGTTCTCTAGTTTTCTAAGCCTGCCTGCCGTTCTGTCCTTAATTGACTCTGCCTTGGATTACGAACCTCTGCCTGCCCTCGACATGACCTTTGCCTGCCCCTTTGTTAATAATAAATATTCTGAGAAATGAACTATCCGCCTCCTGTGTCTGCATCTGGTTCATATCCTGAGTCGTGATAGGTCTGAATACTTTCCGAAGGTACTGTACATCTCCATCGTATTTTAAAATATCACACTCAATGGAGAAATTTTGTCAGTAGGTGATGCGTACAGTATATATCACTGAAACCCTAAATTCTTTATGGAGAGCAGGTGCTTTCATTTATCACTTCAATGCTGTGATAGATGTAAAATCTCTGTGGTTTACTTACATTGTGAAACACAATACCATCATTCACACTCCCAGAGCAAGATCCTTGGACCACTGACTGTTCACAATGTACTAGATGTTAATGAAGTAAGGCTAGGCATAGATGGTTAGTTTTCAGCAAAGCAGTAGCCACTCCAATGGAGGTTTATCAGTGTAAATGTATTTCAAATATACTGTATACACACATAATGGAAGGACTTCTGTCACGCCCTGGTCTATATTTATTATGTTATCTTCATTTATTGGGTCAGGCCAGGGTGTGACATGGGTTTGTTTGTAGTGTGTTTCGTCTTGGGGTTGTGTGGGGTGTATAGATTAGTCTATGGCTGCCTGAGGCGGTTCTCAATCAGAGTCAGGTGATTATCGTTGTCTCTGATTGGGAACCATATTTAGGTAGCCTGGGTTTCACTGTGTGTTTGTGGGTGATTGTTCCTGTCTCTGTGTTTGTTGCGCCAGTCAGGGCTGTTTCGGTTTTCGACGTTTGTTGTTTTGTATTGTCCGTGGGGTTTTTTTCATCATTAAAGATGTATCGAACGAACCACGCTGCATTTTGGTCCGATCCTTGTTCCACCTCTTCGTCAGAGGAAGAGTTGGAAGAAACCCGTTACAACTTCTTACATCACATTTTGAATATGGCATGGGGTTAGGTGGAGGTGGGGTGTAATTTAACCTCCCATCAAGTTGTTCAAATACTGGAAAAGGCATCTGATAATGAGGCCAATGGGCTACTGCATGCAGGCTTGCCCTTGCTGTGTGGTCGTGGCAGACAACAACAGAACTAAAAAGAAATATCTCTATATTGAAGGACTCTCCATAAACACACACTCACCAGAAATACACACTGCTTTCACAAAATGGGTTGAATATTTGTGTTGCTGATGTTTCTTCTATGTCATCATATCAAATACAAACTGTGGTCATGCAACAGTACTATATACCAAAACACTGTTGTAGTATTTTAAATTACTTCAAAATGTTCCTATTTTTGGTAAAAAGATATAATGGTGAAGGCCTATTTCTTTATTTTTATTCCTGTCTGCACTTTTTCCATCCAAAACAATGAGAGAGATCTAATGAACTGTTTGACCTGTCTCCATGATGGCCCTGCCTGCTGTCTTTATCCAGTCTGCCCATCCACTTCACCCTCTCCTCCATCATCATTCCCCTGGCCTTTCCATGGCACTTGTGTTGCAGATGGTGGGTTCGGTGTAATTGCCAGGACAGCATTCTTGTTTTGACAACTTCTCTGAAGCCGGGTGTCTCTTATAACAAAATACAGACTTACCTATCATCAGAAAAATGTCAGGCGGCCCTTTTCCAAGTCACCCAAAGGAGGATCAGGTTCCCTCTCACTATGCAACCCATTAGCTCAGAATAGAAATGTCCACAGCACCAGTAAATGATCCCCTTTGTTGACTAAAACAATGATGCTGATAAGTGACAAACTGTGCGTGTGGCTCCAAATATAACAGTGTGTAGAGTTAAGTTGGCTGAGGGAGAATGTTGTGAAAGACAACACATGATGGTGTTCTGTTATCAACCATATCACTCTCAGAGGAGATAAACACTTGAATCATTCAATATCAACACAGTCTACATGAGGACCGCCAAGTGAGAAGAGAGCTTTTGAGCCTGAGTGCTCAAGATATAAAAATGAGCAGTGATGTTCTTTGGTCAAGAGAAAAATAACATGTCAACCATTGCAGACAGTATTGCAGGATCAATATAAAAGTATTTTGTGTAAACAAATCACAAATATAGAAAGTAGAAATATGATCCCCACTGGTGGACTAATACTAATTATGTATTATGTTTACAAACACATGCATTCCATTGTCTTTCTCCCTCTATGACTTGTCACCCATCCCCTTCATCCACAGAGAGCAGTTATCCACCCCCCTACCTCTACTCCCCGAGCAATCCAGTACCACTTCACAACACCAACGCCCCACCCTACTACCGCAACTACTGACGGCCTTCCATTGGCTAGCCCCAAGGCACGGAGCAGCATATCTGTAGCCAATCTTGACGTGCTAAACTAGGGCGCTGAGGGGACTAGAGGGGGCTAAAGTGAGAGGAGAGAGGGAGGAAAGGAGCGAGGGAGGAAAGGATAGAGAGGACGAAAAGGGTCTGTTTGGTGATTTGGTGCTTATAGCTGCATTCACCTTGCCTCCCTCTCTCCCATTCCTCACTGGAAAAGTGAAAGATCAATATATCATCATTATGAATTTCATCTCCTCAATGAACAACCCTTTTCAACCCATCATGATCATCAGATCATTTCAACACAATGTTATTATAGTGTTATAACAATGGTGTAATAGCATTTTGATATTCTCTTATCAATAATGTGTTTGCCTTTAATCACTCAAAGTCTAAACTAGTCTCTCGGTCTTGACACAGACCATGCATGGAGCAGTGAGCTGCCTGATTGTTAATAAATGCAGAAGCATGACGGCAATAAGAATGTGTAATTTGACTTCTCAGCTTCACAACTCAATCCAACACAGGGTTGCAGTGTTGCCTAGTAACGATGGCACACAACTGATCTTATCTATGTGGTCATAAAAATGTATGAAGACCCTCTTTCCTCCCCACCTCTATGTTTATTTATCTCCTCCTCTCAGAGCACAATCACCAACACACAGCCAGGGGGCAAGCACACTCTGCACTCTCTTACCCCGACTAAGGCAGCAGCGGGGTGGGTGTTTCTGCCTGGAAGCGCCCTTCTTTCATTATGGAAGGATATCTGAACCAGAAAACAGCCACACAACACATACAGCACTGGTGGGCGGGAGATAGTGGAGATGCAGATTGCATGCCATGAAATGTATAGATAGCAGTAATACAGAGGGACAGAGCGAACCACAACAGACATTTAAAGATGAATTAACCAAACTGTAACGGTTTTCTTTACTTGAAGGAGAGGCGGACCAAAACGCAGCGTGGTGGTTATTCATGTTTACTTTATAAAGACACTATACATGAATAAACTAACAAAACAAGAAATGTGAAAAAACCAAAACAGCCCTATCTGGTGCAAACACAGAGACAGGAACAATTACCCACAAACACACAGTGTAAGTATGATTCTCAATCAATCAAGACAACTAATCAAGACAACTAATGACACCTGCCTCTGATTGAGAACCATACTAGGCCGAAACATAGAAATACCTAAATCATAGAAAAACAAACATAGACTGCCCACCCCAACTCACCTCCTGACCATACTAAATAATGACAAAACAAAGGAAATAAAGGTCAGAACGTGACACAAACTTAACCAATTTGCTGTGGAACATAGACCTACAGATAGTCAACAAATCTGGTAAGTGTATCTGATCTCTCACTCTCTTGGCCACAAAACTCAGTATCATGCCTCTGATTGTCTACTGTACGTGACCTTGGAGATATTAACTCATCCTGGTTGCTCTTTGGGGTAACTCTTTCTTCCCCAGGGGCTCCATACTGTACTTTAAACACCATGCCATGAAAACTACTCTGCTCTGCCACCAACCACCAGCCTCCCTTCCTGCTGCTACCATAGGGACATCTGTGTTGTGCTGCTGTGAGCATCTGGCGGGCACCATGCTAACACAGATGGTGTGTGTGTGTGTGTGTGTGTGTGTGTGTGTGTGTGTGTGTGTGTGTGTGTGTGTGTGTGTGTGTGTGTGTGTGTGTGTGTGTGTGTGTGTGTGTGTGTGTGTGTGTGTGTGTGTGTGTGTGCGTGTGCATGTGCGTGTGTGTAATACTGCAAACGGTGGTTAAGGGTAATGTCTGCCGTGTGGGCTAAGAGCAGGAGGTGGCAGGGATCCTGACTCCTACAGGGACTGCTTTGCTGCTATATCCTACTATGTATCATATGTATCCACAGTAATCCCCATTTTAAGGGTCAATGAGTGACTTTGAGTATAAATCTTTCTGTAGGGCAACGATGGTCAAATCTCTTTGCAACAAGTATGAGGCAGTGTGGTGCCAGGACAAGAACCTCTCCCTCAATGTGAGCAAGACTAAGGAGCTGATCATGGACTACAGGAAAAGGTGAGCCAAACAGGCCCCCATTGACATTGACGGGGCTGTAGTGGAGCGGGTTGAGAGTTTTAGTTCCTTGGTGTCCACATCACCAACAAACTATCATGGTCCAAACACACCAAGACAGTCATGAAGTGGGCACGACAAAACCTTTTCCCCCTCAGGAGACTGAAAATAATTTGGCTTTTTTTAAAACCTTTATTTAACTAGGCAAGTCAGTTAAGAATAAATACTTACTTTCAATGGCGGCCTGGTGGGTTAACTGCCTTGTTCAGGTGCAGAACGACTGATTTTTACCTCGTCAGCTCGGGGATTCAATCTTGTAACCTTTCAGTTACTAGTACAACACTCTAACCACTAGGCTATCTGACACCCCGGGTCCCCAGATCCTCAAAAAGTTCAACAGCTGCACCATCGAGAGCATCCTGACCAGTTGCCTCACCGCCTGGTATGCTCGGCAACTGACCGTAAGGCGTTACAGAGTGTAGTGTGTACGGCCCAGTACATCACTGGCGCCAAGCTTCCTGCCGTCCGGGACCTATATAATAGACGGTGTCAGAGGAAAGCCCATAAAATTGTCTGTTTTCTCTGCTCCCGCATGGCAAGCGGTACCGGAGCGCCAAGTCTAGGACCAAAAGGCTCCTTAACAGCTTCTACCCCCAAGCCACAAGACTGCTAAACAATTAATTAAATGGCCACTACCCCCTCCATTTGTTTTCTACACTGCTGCTACTCTCTGTTTATTATCTATGTATAGTCACTTCACCCCTATCTACATGTATAAATTACCTCAACTAACCTTTACCCCCACACACTGACTCGGTACCCCTTGTATATAGCCTAGTTATTGTTATTTTATTGTGTTACTTTTTATTATTTTTTAACTTTAGTTTATATGCTAAATATTTTAACTCTTCTTGAACTGCACTGTTGGTTAAGGGCTTGTAAGTACGCATTTCACTGTAAGGTCTACACTTGTTGTATTCGGCGCATGTGACAAATAAAGTTTGATTTGATTTGACCACAGACTTTCTGATCTCCACAAAAATCTGAAGCAGAGTAGCTAGGCTAAGAATCTCTATACAAACAATGCTATTGCCTGCCCAATGAAAAGACCCAGGCAAGCAGGGTGATGGTAGAAAATGAGATTTTCAGCAGAAACATGTGGCCAGGTCATTACGCTCCATCCCCTTTAATCCCAGCTTGTCCAGCTCTTTCCTGGCTGTAATTACACAGTATCCAATGTCACATGGAAATGCCAACAGATGCACAGCGTCTAAGACGAGCATTATGTACTTAGAGATGTCCCAGTCATTATGCCTGTTGTACAAGGCATGCTGATTACACCATTGTTGTGCTCCGGCTAAGGCAATAGGGCAAGGTGGATGGACGGAAGGACAGGAATGCATAACAGGTGGACAATTATGTGAAGACATTTCAGAGGATGCGCTGCCTCCATAATGTCAACTGTGGTCATAATGAGAGTGAAAAACGCCAACAATGTCTAGTTACTTCGCAGATCTCCTCATTACAGTCTGAGCATGCAATGCTCACAACTGCTACAGCTAATACTGTATTATACAATTACGATGTGTGCAATCAAAATATATAGTCTGAGCCAAAAAAGTTCACATCATATGTTTACATTGTACCAGAATTGTAATGTGTTAGGCTGTAAAATCTCATCTCATCTAGACGTATGTGTATATATAAACTCTAGAAGTTGACATGTATGAAGGGGGTAACTTGAAGGAAGAGTTGTTTTTCTTTCTCCGTGTGGTCATCTCTCTGGTCTCTCATCAGACGTAGTGATCAGAGCTCTGTGAGGATTAGGAACCAATGTTCCTCTGAAGAAGCTTTGCACAGCACTGTGAGGCTGTTTACTAATCTGACTAATTTGCTCACCAGTATGTCACAGTGCCTCCAGCTCACATGGGAGAAAGGTAATGGCCAGGAGTGCCCTCTTCTGGCCATTGGTGGAGCAGCATTAAGGGATTTGATTAACACCCTGGGCGAACCGGGTTTTGACTAGGTGAGATACAGCTTTTGTCAGATTTTACTTTTCGTGGCAGGTTAGGAGAACCTAAGCAGGAGATTACGAGAATTACAAAGCAAGTTAGGTTAATTATGTTACGGTTGCAGTAATAAGAGGGATTCTGTGTTTTCACATGCAAAGGTGATTGGTTTTGATAAAAACGCTTTCTGTCTTCCCAATGAAAACTAGTGTGAAAATTTGAACATATATTTTATGGAAAAGAGATGCACCATACTGCATTGATGACAATTTGACAGAGCGACACAGATTCCGTAAACCATTCCGTTTTATCAGAGCTCACCTCACTCACCGGCTTCTGGGGCAGCTTAATCGAATCCCCTCAATGTGTGCAAGGAAGAGTTTAAAGATATCTTTGTTCTGATTGGCCCATTGAGGCCCTGCACAAAGACACGCACAGTCAAAATGATGAATGACCATAAAGCTGCTATGAGTTTATGATAATAATGTCTTTACAGGAAGTTAAGAAGGATAGAATGCACACCAAGGAAACATAATACCAATATTCCAGCTGAGCCAGAGAAAATTCAATTCAGTTCAATTCTTTCCCCCCAAAAAACAGTAAATCCACAAAAACTGGAATCATAATAAAATAGGAAATATTGTATCAATCTGATACAGTACAGTACACTCACCACTCCTTTGTGATGATAGGAAGTCCTTGAGAGACATGTGAGAGAAGTCCAGTAATTCCCTATTTCTTGGCAAATTATTAAACCATTTTTTACAGCACAATTACTGAACTATTTTGTTTCCAAACAAACATTGTATTCATTGTTCTCATACCACAGCCATTTTGCTTTGTTATCCCTACTCACATGACGCCATAAAGTGGCAGGTATAATTTTGGTCAATCAACAGAATTTCAAACTGGCATTTAAATCATGGCATGGAGCATGGTATACACATGTACACATTTCATTTTTTTAAACATAGGAACACATACCTAACCTTTCTTTCTGTTTAATTTCCTTAAACTCTGATGAATTGTTGACTTGCAGACTGCCTGGAATACATTTCTTGACTTAAAAGGCAGAAGTCAAAGGAAAGCATTGATGCTAACATTACATACAGTTTAAATACAGGAACATCAGGTGTTATATAAATGGTGATATCCATAGTAGGTACCATTTCATTGTGTCATGTGAAGCCCTACAGTGCATGCAGCTGTGTTGCTATGGAGCAGCTTGGTAAATGCTTTTCCCTGGCGATTAAAACTCTATCAGCTCCGCTGTAGGCTGTGGAACTTCACTGAGGACATGTGACACTGGAACTGTCTTAGCCCAAGTGGAACTCATTGGGGTTGTGGAGAGAGACTGTGCCTGTCTCTGTGCTGCTTTTAGAGAATAAAGTGTGGTGATGTGGTGTGTCATATTGATCCTTCTGACCAATAGGGTCTCTCTCCCTCCACTTGTGATGACAGAGACAAACTGGACAGTTTGCAGTTTGCTGGTCATCCACACCATATTGGTCAAGTGAGTGAGACAGGGCCTAAAGGGAATCCACCTTAATGACACTTAATGACACTGGAGCAGGTAGTTGGGTCATTTTTATGCAATCATATGGATCAGCAGTTGTTGCCTGAGGTAGGACGAGGAGGGCAAGGGTCAAATCAGAACACGATGCAAATAGGACAATAACACCTCTCTGTGCACATGGGTCATTGTGTGGGTCATTCTGTTTCACCATTGAAGAATACAAAATAATTGCCATGTTATTCTTCCATTTACAATATAAGCCCATGTATGCCTATTTATTTTGTATCTTACAAAAAAGTCCTAAATTAAAATATATATATATATATATATATATATATATATATATATATATATATATATATATATATATATATATATATATATATATTTCCTCTAGCTAAAGACTAGCCATACAGCACACAAATCACTTTTAAAGGTCCAATGCTGCCAATTTATCTCAATATCAAATCATTTCCGGGTAACAATTAAGTACCTCACTGTGATTGTTTTTAATTAAAATGGTACTGTAAAACATTTAAAAATGTTAACCCTCACAAGGCTGCTGGCCCAGACAGCATCCTAGCTGAGTCCTCAGAGCATGAGCAGACCAGCTGGCTGGTGTGTTTACTGACATATTTAATCGCTCCCTATCCCAGTCTGTTGTCCCCATATGCTTCAAGATGGCTACCGTTTCTCCTGTACCCAAGAAGCACTCATTTCTATCATCATGAAGTGCTTTGAGAGGCTAGTCAAGGATCATATCACCGCCACCTTACCGGCCACCCTAGACCCACTTCGGCTTGCATAATGCCTCAACAGGTCCACAGATGAAGCAATCGCCATCACATTGCACGCTGCCCTATCCCATCTGGACAAAAAGAATACCTACAGTGCCTTGCAAATGTATTCATCCCCCTTGGCGTTTTTCCTATTTTGTTGCATTACAACCTGTAATATAAATTGATTTTTATTTGGATTTCATGTATTGGACATACACAAAATAGTACAAATTGGTGAAGTGAAACTTTTAAAAAATGTAAGCGGAAAAGTGGTGCGTGCATGTATATTCACCCCCTTTGCTATGAAGCCCCTTAAATAAGATCTGGTGCAACTAATTACCTTCAGAAGTCACATGATTAGTTAAATAAAGTCCACCTGTGTGCAATCTAAGTGTCCCATGATCGGTCACATGATGTCAGTATATATACACCTGTTCTGAAAGACCCCAGAGTCTGCAACACCACTAAGCAAAGGGGTACCACAAAGCAAGTGGCACCATGAAGACCAAGGAACTCTCCAAACAGGTCAGGGAGACAGTTGTGGAGAAGTACAGATCAGGGTTGTGTTATAAAAAGATATTCAAAACTTTGAACATCCCACGGAGCACCATTAAATCCATTATTAAAAACAACAAACCTGCCAAGAGAGGGCCTCCCACCAAAACCGGCAAGGAGTGAATTAATCAGAGAGGCAACACAGAGACCAATTATAACCCCAAAAGAAGCTGCAAGGCTCCACAGCGGAGATTGGACTTTCTGTCCATAGGACCACTTTAAGCCGTACACTCCACAGAGCTGGGCTTTACAGAAGAGTGGCCAGGAAAAAGAACCGAAATGTTGCTAGATTGAATCCCCGAGCTGACAAGGTAAAGATCTGTTGTTCTGCCCCTGAACAAGGCAGTGAACCCACTGTTCCTAGGCTGTCATTGTAAATAAGAATGTTTTCTTAACTGACTTGCCTAGTTATATAATAAATTAATTAAAAAATGACCCTAAGCATACTACTAAAGCAACACTCGAGTGGTTTAAGGAGAAACATTTAAATGTCTTGGAATGGCCTCGTCAAAGCCCAGACCTCAATCCAATCGAGAATCTGTGGTATGATTTAAAGATTGCTGTATACCAGTGGAACCCATCCAACTTGAAGGAGCTGGAGCAGTTTTGCCTTGAAGAATGGGCAAAAATCCCAGTGGCTAGATGTGCCAAACTTAAAGAGACATACCCCAAGAGACTTGCAGCTGTAATTGCTGCAAAAGGTGATTCTGTATTGAAAAAGTATTGACTTTGGGGGGTGAATAGTTATGCATGCTCAAGTTTTTAAAATCTTATTTATTGTTCATTCCACAATAAAAAAAAAAACTTTTGCATCTTCAAAGTGGTAGGCATGTTGTGTAAATCAAAATGATATACAACCCCCCCAAAATTCCAGATTATAAGGTAACAAAATAGGAAAAATGCCAAGGGGGTGAATATTTTCGCAAGCCACTGTATGTAAGAATGCTGTTCATTGACTACAGCTCAGCATTCAACACCATAATACTCTCCAAGCTCATCATCAAGCTGGAGGCCCTGGGTCTCAACTCCTCCCTGTGCAACTGGGTCCTGGACTTTCTGACGGGCCACCCCCAGGTGGTGAAGGTAGGAAATAACATCTCCACTTCACTGGCCCTCAATACTGGGGTCCCACAAGGGTGTGGGCTCAGCCCTCTCCTGTACTCCCTGTTCACCCACGACTGTGTGGCCATGCACGCCTCCAACTCAATCATCAAGTTTGCAGACGACACAACAGTAGTGGGCTTGATCACCAACAAAGACGAGACAGCCTACGGGGAGGAGGTGAGGGCACTGGTGTGGTGTCAGGAAAACAACCTCTCACTCAACGTCAACAAAACAAAGGAGATGATCGTGGACTTCTTGAAACAGCAGAGGGAGCACCCCCTTATCCACATCGAAGGGATAGCAGTGGAGAAGGTGTAAAGTTGCAAGTTCCTGGGCGTACACATCACAGACAAGCTGAAATGTGTGGACAGTCTGGTGAAGAAGGATCAACAGCGCCTCTTTAACCTCACAAGGCTGAAGAAATGTTGGCTTGTCACCCAAACCCTGACAAACTCTTACAGATGCACAATCGAGAGCATCCTGTCGGGCTGTATCACACCCTGGTACGGCAACTGCTCCGCCCACAACCATAAGGCTCTCCAGAGGGTAGTGAGGTCTGCACAATGCATCACCGGGGACAAACTACCTGCCCTCCATGACACCTACAGCACCCGATGTCACAGGAAGGCCAAAAAGATCATCAAGGACAACAACCACCTGAGCCACTGCCTGTTCACACGGCTGTCATTCAGAAGGCAAGGTCAGTACAGGTGCATCAAAGCTGGGAATGAGAGAGTGAGAGACAGCTTCTATCTCAAGGCCATCAGACTGCTAAACAGCAATCACTAACTCAGAGAGGCTGCTGTCTACATTGAGACCCAATCACTGGACAATTTAGAAAATGGATCACTAGTCACTTTAAACAATGCCACTCTAAATAATGCGACTTTAATAATGTCTACCTATCTTACATTACTCATATCTCATGTACATACTGTATTGAGACCCAGTCACTAGTCACTTTAATAATGTCTACCTATCTTACATTACTCATATCTCATGTACATACTGTATTGAGACCCAGTCACTAGTCACTTTAATAATGTCTACCTATCTTACATTACTCATATCTCATGTACATACTGTATTGAGACCCAGTCACTGGGCACTTTAATAAATGGATCACTAGTCACTTTAAACAATGTCTACATATCTTACATTACTCATATCACGTGAATACTGTATTTTATACCATCTACTGAACCTTGCCTATGCCGCTTGGCCATCGCTCATCCATATACTTACAGGTACATATTCTCATTCACCCCTTTAGACTTGTGTGTATTAGGTAGTTGTTGGGGAATTGTTAGATTACTTGTTAGATGTGTGTATTAGGTAGTGGTTGGGAATTGTTAGATTACTTGTTAGATATTACTGCACTGTTGGAACTAGAAGCACAAACATTTCGCTACACTTGCATTAACATCTGCTAACCATGTGTATGACCAATACAATTTGATTTGGTAAAAAATAACAAACAAACAAATAGTTTCTTAGCAAATTGCAATTTCTCAAGGAAGAATTTTGGGACAACTTTCTGGGAGTTTCCCAGCAGCCGGATGTTCCAGTTTTCAGGGGTTAATGGAAAGAGAGCCTGTAATCTGACTTCCACTTTTGGACATTAATAACAAGGTGACACTATCTTAACTTCTCCTCCACATTGACTAGATTGGTTGAACAGTGCAGAAGAGACCCTCCCCTGGACAGTTTTTCTTCTTCTCCTCAAGACCAGTATGTAGGGGATCTAGTTTTAGGCAATTATTTTATGCCTACTATGTGAAGTTAGTGTGGGAGTGATCTGAGTAGGGAGGGGGAAACTGAATAATAGCTGTTATTGGCAGAGTTTGGGAATTTTCTTTGTTTATTGGTCTATTAACTCATTTACTGTATGGTGATATCACTCCATCCCACCAAAACAGGCAGAAGTTTCAGCAGGTCTTTTCAAACAGCTCTTACACTAAAACAGCATTATTATCATGTTCACAATTTTACAGTATTATTCCAAATTCATAGTGTGGAAGTATATACAAAACACAGGGAAATCACGTTGACAATGATAGAGGCCTCTCGTGTCCAAAAGTACATTTTATCATGGGCAGCGCCATTGAGGACTTCCACCATGTTAAAGTAGTCCGAGTAGTCAACTGGGTGGGGATTGCTATGGGTTGTAGCCTCATTGGCGCTGCCCATGCTGTCACATGCGCTAAAACGACATGGATATAAGTCCTCTAACTATCTCTATGGTGCGCCCATAGGCGCCCTCCAAGCAAATCTTCCCTGACCAAAAAAATAAAAGTGGTGGCACTTCGTCACATCCGTGATATGGAATTCAGGAAGTCATCCATCCAAAATAATGAATAAGGCAAACAACTTTTGGAGAGAGTAGTAAACTTCCGAAAGCGTCTGAATGTGAAAGCCGAGGCTGTTTCTTATGTTTCTTTCGCGTCGTCGTCTGAACATCACGTTCAACATGATTACCTCACTAGAGGTCTAATGATGGCCAAGCTGAAAACTAAGGAGCAAACTTTGAACAAGGAGCTGGACATTTTCCGAGGTTTGACTTTCCCTGAATAATATTTGCCATGGCTTACCATAACGGTTCGATCCCCATGAGAGCATTATTTATCATGCTCTGTTTTGGAATGGCAAAATCTCTCTATACCATTCCACTTAAAATATTTACAGGTAAGTTTAACTCTTCTTTGGATTTGGATTTAACTCCTCTGAAACTAATACAAGCCTCAGGAAATGGACTGTCCCTGGCATCTGATCCAGCTGGAATAGTGAACTTTTTGGACATGGTCAATAACTTACAAGGCGATTCTGGCAGAGGTTACTACATGGAGATGACACTGGGTACCCCTGGTCAAAAGGTTAAAAAAATATGACCTATTGTTTTAAAGTTTTCAATGTGGAATACATTTCTTGACCTCTTTAGTCCAAATGTAATCAAATGAAGTAGACATTTATTTTTATATATGTGTGTGTGTGTATGCAAAACAGCTGCTTTTTTCATGACAGATTGAACAGGTGAAAGCTATGATGCCTTATTGATATCACTTTTTTAAAATCCACTTCCATCAGTGTAGATGAAGGGGAGATAAGTTAAAGAAGAATTTTTAAGCCTTGAGACAATTCAAGCATGGATTGTGTATGTGTGCCATTCAGAGGTTGAATGGGCAAGACAAAATATTTAAGTGCTTTTGAACGGGGTATGGTAGTAGGTGCCATGCACACTTTTTGTGTCAAGAACTGCAACGCTGCTGGGTTTTTCATGCTCAACAGTTTCCCGTGTGTATCAAGAATAGTCCACCACCCAAAGGATATCCAGCCAACATGATACAACTGTAGGAAGCATTGGAGTCAACATAGGCCAGCATCCCTGTGGAATGCTTTTAACACCTTGTGGAGGTGTTATGGATGCAACTCAATATTAGGAAGGTGCTTGACTTGGACTGAACTAGGTTCCAGTACTCATTTTGGGTGCTGGTATTGTTTATATTTAGGTGCAGGACCTCCACAATACTTTTGAGCTAATATTCTATAAGAGGAATAGGAGCTCAAGCAGTAGAAAATTTGAGGCGCCAGTACTCTGCTTCTGTGAGCTCCAGTCAAGCACTGGAAGGTGTTCCTAATGTTTGGTATTCTCAGTGTGTATATATGTGTTGTTAATACACTGTAATAGAGCCTACAAATTCAACTACATAATACAATACATGTTCACATTTAGGCCTTGATATTTAGTAGGCTAACTTATGACCAAGCCTGTCTGTCTGCAAATAGTTTTTCTAGCCAGCATGTGATCTGGAGAGAGGGTGTGGGGAGGCTGTTAGCCCCTGGGGCACAGGCGGGCGGGCAGGAGGGGGTGACGGCGAGAGTGAGACTGCAGCCAGCTCTGAGCCCAGGGCCTAGTTCTGCCATGTAAGCCCCCACGCACATGAGCTCACATGATGCTGCTAGACCCGAGCCTCTGCTTGGGCTCCACTGGCCAGGCAGCTGACCAGGATTATGAGGCACAAAGGCTCAGGGAGAAAGCTGAAATCTGCTCAAACTCTACCAATGGATCTGGAGGAATGTGGCCCACAGTTTCTGTTATTTTGTTCTATGTTTTATATACATATCTCCCTCTCCATCACCATCTATTTCCCCCTGTCCTCATTTATGCCTGGTTTTGCCATTTGGCCCTAATTGCATGCAGTTTTAGGTACCCACACTTCTCAGTCTTTGGAATGTTTACAATATGTTAGTATGTTATTGATAAAGCCAGTGTGTTCTTAGCTGGAACACTTTTTATTGTTGGACCAAGAGTTGGGTGTTAGCAAGATACCATGGCTATGGCACAGCCAGACTCTGGTTCCCACAATCCTATCAAGCATATTTCTGCCTTATCATTTCCTTGTGCTTATTAGTGGAATAATCACACTGAAGGAATCTGACCTCACTAAAATGAACCTGGCTAAGTAACACTTCTGACTATAATCAGATGAGAGGTAGGGATGGGAGAGAAGAGGTAGGGAGGGGAGAGAAGAGGTAGGGAGGGGAGAGAAGAGGTAGGGAGGGGAGGGGAGAGAAGAGGTAGGGAGGGGAGGGGAGGGGAGGGAGAGAAGAGGTAGGGAGGGGAGGGGAGAGAAGAGGTAGGGAGGGGAGGGGAGAGAAGAGGTAGGGAGGGGAGGGGAGAGAAGAGGTAGGGAGGGGAGAGAAGAGGTAGGGAGGGGAGGGGAGAGAAGAGGTAGGGAGGGGAGGGGAGAGAAGAGGTAGGGAGGGGAGGGGAGAGAAGAGGTAGGGAGGGGAGAGAAGAGGTAGGGAGGGGAGAGAAGCGGTAGGGAGGGGAGAGAAGCGGTAGGGAGGGGAGAGAAGCGGTAGGGAGGGGAGAGAAGAGGTAGGGAGGGGAGAGAAGAGGTAGGGAGGGGAGAGAAGAGGTAGGTAGGGAGGGGAGAGAAGAGGTAGGTAGGGAGGGGAGAGAAGAGGTAGGGAGGGGAGGGGAGAGAAGTGTTAGGGAGGGGAGGGGAGAGAAGTGTTAGGGAGGGGAGGGGAGAGAAGTGTTAGGGAGGGGAGGGGAGAGAAGTGTTAGGGAGGGGAGGGGAGAGAAGAGGTAGGGAGGGGAGAGAAGAGGTAGGGAGGGGAGGGGAAGAGAGAACAAGGGGAGGGGGGCACAATAACACCAATCCTCATACAGTTCTATCTATGATATAATTAAAGGCCTGGTGTTAAACAAGGCGTTATTCAGATGAACCACTAATTGCCACATCTGTTAGCCCTGTCGCAGCTAGGCCGAGGTGTCGGCTGGAGTGCCTCACATCTGCTAATTGGTACAAACAGGTAGCAGATGCACATCCCCGCCACAGAGCCTCTGCTAATTAGCCAGGCAAGGCTCAACCACAGGCGACCAAGCCGCCATGCTGGCACAGGGATGGGGAAGAGAAGGGATTTGCCTGGTGGTTCCGCCCAGCCATGCTAGGGGAGTACGGAAGAGGATTGAGAGGGTAGGAGGTACAAGGAAATGCCCCTAGTTTTCCCCAACAGGCTGCGTCAGGATGGTCTTTCTGGTTTGGGCCCAGCGTGAGTGGTGTGCTGCCATCTGTGTGGTGGCAGTAGGGTTTCAGAAGGCAGAGCCATAGTGGTGGGACTTCGGCCAGTCCAACTGATAGGGACACAACAGAGCTTTGAGGAAGTACAGTGCCTTCAGAAAGTATTCACATCCCTTGACTTTTTACACATTTTGTTGTTACAACCTGAATATAAAATAGATTAAATTGAGGTTTTGTATCACTGGCCTCCACACAATACCCCATAATGTCAAAGTGGAATAACGTTTTTAGAAATGTTGACTAATTAATTGAAAATGAAAAGCTTAAATGTCTTGAGTCAATAAGCATTCAACCCCTTCTTGTTATGGCAAGCCTAAATAAGTTCAGGAGTAAAAATGTGCTTAAGTTGCATGGACTCTGTGTGCAATAATAGTGTTTAACATGATTTTTGAATTACTACCTCATCTCTGTACCCCACACATACAGATAATTTTGAGGTCCCTCAGTCGAGCAGTGAATTTCAGACACAAAGATAAGGGAGTTTTCCAAAGCCTTGCAAAGAAGAGCACATATTGGTAGATTGTTTTTTTAAAACCTGACATTAAATATCCCTTTGAGCATGGTGAAGTTATTAATTACACTTTTGATGGTGTATCAATACAGCCAGTCACTACAAAGATACAGGCATCCTTCCTAAATCAGTTGCCGGAGAGGAAGGAAACCGCTCAGGGATTTCACAGTGAGGCCAATGGTGACTTTAAAACTGTTAGAGTTTGTAATGGCTGTGATGGGAGAGAACTGAAGATGGATCAACAAAATTGGCTTTACCCCACAATACTAACCTAAATGTCGGGTCGACAACAAGAATGCAGAATACTCTAGCAGCCTATTTATTGAGAGCAGAATGCTACATTTGTTTTGTCTGGGTGTCAAGTAAGGTCTTCACTGTAAAATTTCTGAATGAGTTACTTCTTATTCTTAGCTTTGACAAAGCCCATGCTTTAGTTGGATGGAAACAAATATCCCGAAAATCACATTTTCCTCAGGCTGCTTTCGGGAAGACACAGGAAGTGTAATGTCACACCAGCAGACCGCTTTCCTGTGTGTTCCCTTTATGTTGCCTCTCCTCCATCAATCCAAAGTGCTTTAAAGGCTAGTTAAGCAGCCTAACACATTTAAATGGTAAATAAACTCCTTTGTTGCGAGCGGAGCTGTGGAGAGCACAGCCTCTTTAATGATGAGGAATGTTCAGTAATGACCCTTCTGCGCGTCACCGATGTGACAGAAGTTGTTTATCTCATTAGTTCCCCTAGTTGAATTTATGCCTGAGACAACAAGCTCTCAACTGCTGCTTTGCTAGCTCATGTTCCGCTCCTGCTTGCACACCGCTGACAAATACCAGGATGGAGAGAGTTTTAGACTATGGAGCAATGGGCGGGAGTAACGTGGGCATGTTTTTTCAAAAGATACCAGACCAGAGAGCTTTTTTTTCAAATCTTCAGACGTCAGAAACATAGTAAATAACCTGCCCTGCTCAAATCAGTGTTTATGGTGTCTTAAGAGGGGTGCGGAGGAGTAACACAGATGGTTGAATGACTGATAAAGTAATCACTACTCTTGTTTTTCCAGCTGAATATCCTGGTTGATACAGGAAGCAGTAACTTTGCAGTGGCTGCAGCAGCACATCCCTTTATCACACACTTCTTCAACACAGCACTGTGAGTCAGGCTCGCATATTTGTTTTGTGGAAACTCTTTCTATTGGGTCAATGAGAAGGCTATGCATTACATTTGGTGGCCTCATAATATTAGAAAATGCCTTAACTAAATAATCAGTGTTTCACATCAATCTCATAATTTATACTACAATCTGATCATGTTTTATGTTTGTTTATAATTGTCTCAGGCATTCATTTGATAAGATTTCCTTTGTCTAAGAGTGCTGCTTAATCTCCCCGACTGTCCCTGTGTTCAGCTCCAGTACGTACAAGTCCACTGGCAGGGGCGTGGCCGTCAAGTACACCCAGGGCAACTGGGAGGGCGAGCTGGGCACCGACCGCGTCCTCATACCCAGCATCGCTGGCACCCTCACCATCAACATCGCCACCATCTTTTCCTCCGACGGATTCTTCCTCCCGGGGGTCAACTGGCAGGGCATCCTGGGTCTGGCCTACCCCCTGCTGGCTCGGGTAATTGGGGAGGGGGGGGGTCCTCATGCCCTCTGAGACTCTGGATATGAAGGATATCGCCATGTCTGTTTGATTTGGCACAGTGGTGTCCATAAGCGTGGTGAGGCGTGAAGAGCTGCTGAATGTTATCAAAGATCAAATTAACTGAACCGGAGAAGGTTCACACACATGATACTGTTCAGAATGGAACTGTGATCTCATCATCACACAGAACCATGGGGCGTAATGTTGGTTAGGCTATTCTGAGCTTACACAATGTATGCCTTATGCAGATTTTGAGGTCAACTATTTTAAATCATTGACATACAGTGACCACTCTGTACTGTGGATCTCAGCTTTGTTCAGGTTCAGGTGATTTTCAGAATGTTTGTCATGCATCACATGCATATATCTGGCCCTTGACTTCACATGGTGTATAGAGAGGGGGGGATCCTGTTTAGTCAGGGTGCTAACTGATAAGACTTTCTCCTGTCAATCTCTGTGCTTACAGCTTCACTATTGACCAATAGGACAGCCAATACGTTACACTATTTTACACTAAGTTAATGACCAGAGTGTTTTGTGTTTATGTCTCCTGTTTCCCAGCCTGACTCCTCGGTGGAGCCTTTCTTTAACTCCGTGGTACGACAGACAGGCATCCCAGATGTGTTCTCCCTACAGATGTGCGGAGCTGGGTTGTCAGCCAGCACCACTGCCGACCCCACGGGGGGAAGTCTTGTGAGTAGTCAGGAGGAGAAAGCTAAAGGTTATGAATGGGAGGAGTGAATGGTGGGGTGGGGTGGGGGGGACTTCCTTACAAAGGCTGGTTGTTGTACTGTCAAAGAAGATGATTATTGAGGCTGTTCGTCTCACACACGCTAGGCAATTGCTTGGCATAATATATCTCCCGACGCACAGACCAGATAAACCTTTCAAGGGTGGATTAGACTGAGCGGCATGGTGCTTCTTAGAAGCATGATCGCTAGCAAGTCTCTGCGCCTCTCAATGCGTTTCTCCATTGGACACCCAATCTAGTTAGCGAGTGGCTAATTAAGCTAAGATAGCCCCTTGCCGAGTGCAGGTCTGTTGGTGTTTTAAGAGCAGTCGCGGTTGAGCCGACCACGTGAGTGAGCGCAGCAGATGGGAGAGATAGTGGGGTGTAATCAGTGTCTGCAATGCCATGCCAAACATTGCTACGGCATGCCATTGTATTTTTATTACAGTATTCAGGCTATCATTGTATAATTTGTAAAGTGAATGAAAACCCTGTTTTGTTTCAGGTCATGGGAGGGGTTGAACCAACATTGTATTTGGGGTCCATGTGGTACACCCCAATAAAGGAAGAGTGGTACTATCAGGTGGAAGTATTGAAGCTGGAGGTTGGGGATCAGAATCTAAACCTGGAATGCAAAGAGGTATGAGACAAACTGTCCACTGTTGTTTTCTGAATTGCCCTTTCCTGGTCTAAATGGTTTGCAAAGTATTTCAAATCTGCACAACACGTCAGGTTTGAGGAACAAAGCCTAACTGTGGCCATAAGACTAAGGCTGTTTCTAGTGAGCATTCTTTCTGGATGAGCCTGTAGTGCAAGTCTGGAAAGAGGATATAAAGCAACAGTTAATAAAGCATGCCTGAGCTGAGACACAAGAATGAGGTAAACCTGTTTCTGAAGCCTTCCAGGAACCAAGGTGGACATTTCAGCTTTTTGTTTGATCAAGGTCTTCTGAAATGAAATATGCAACTTTCTTTATACTTCTTCCTCTCTCTCTTTCATTCTCTCTCCTTCTCCTTCTCTCAGTACAACAAGGATAAAGCCATAGTGGACAGTGGAACCACTCTTCTGCGGCTGCCTGTGAATGTTTTCAGTGCTGTGGTTGAGGCCATCTCAAGAACATCTCTGGTATGTCAGCCGCTGTGCTCATGATCAAATGACAAAGAACTTCTAGGATAACCTGGTTGTCTGAGGACACTTCAGTAACTGTGTAGACTGAGGACACTGCAACTTATTTCCTTTCTATACCATGGCTTATATTTGTCCACCCCTATATGGCAACTTTGTTCTGGTCTAGGGATCTGAGAGAAAATGAGTGGTTATCTATGTAAAGTTCACATTTTTTTACAACTCAGAGTAATTTTATTGGAGTCTTAATCCATCGCTGTCTTTCTATGGTCCAGATCCAGGACTTCACCTCAGGGTTCTGGGGTGGCACTAAACTGGCCTGCTGGTTGAAGGGGGAGACACCGTGGAGGTTCTTCCCCAAACTGTCCATCTACCTGAGAGGCACCAACACCAGCCAGTCCTTCAAAATCTCCATCCTCCCTCAGGTGACACAACAAACGTCCCCATGTTGCCTCTGTGTGTTTGTTGTTTGCTTACTCTAACCAACATCAGCCATCTTGTTCTGAGCTTTAGATCTGTTTGCCGACAGCTCTTTTATTGACATTAGTGTGGCTGCTCCCTACAGCTGTATATCCAGCCAATCACAGATGTGGACGGTACGCTGGACTGCTTCCGCTTCGGCATCTCGTCGTCAGCCAACGGCCTGGTGATAGGAGCAACCGTCATGGAGGGCTTCTACGTCGTCTTCGACCGGGCAGAGAAGAGAGTAGGCTTCGCTGTCAGCAGATGTGCAGGTGAGTGCTGGAGACATTATTATTGGGTCTTAGATGCACCTGGTCAAGTGCTCTTTGTATACCCTTCTTACATTCCACAGTACATTAGCTATTATAACCATGGTTCCTCTCTCCAGTGAACGGTGGGATAGCCGTGTCAGAGATCTCTGGGCCCTTCTCATCTGCAGACGTGGCATCTGACTGTGCTGCTGGAGGGCTGCTGAAGGAACCCCTTCTCTGGGTCATCTCCTACGCCCTGGTGGCCGTCTGTGTCGTGGTGCTCCTCATCCTGCTCCTCCTCCTCGTCCTGCCCTGTCGTCACCGAGACCGGTCCGGCGAGATCACTGATGAGTCCTCGCTGGTCCGCCACCGCATCAAATGACTGAGGCGGGCCTCGGGTAGGATGACGACGGCCACTGGGAGTTCCAATTCTACTGAGGCAGGGAGAGGGGAGGGGTTGGGGCTGCAGTGACCAATAGGACTGTTCTCTGGACACATCATGGAGACTGCAGTTTGACCAGAGAATGCTTTTCTTAGTTTAGATGTTACCAGTTTTTTGCACTCCAGTCTCATAGCAACCTCTGATTTAATTTAGACACATTATTAGACTGGTTGGGTAGCAGAAAGGAATGCTATCTATGCCAGCCCAGTCTCTCCTTGCACATATTTCCTGCTGATTCCCCACTGCCTACAACATGGTATTGAAGTGCACTTCTCTCACCTGAGAAAAGGTCCTAAGAACTCTTTAACAGCAATGTTTCTTTTTACTTCTCAGAAGCCTCAACTCAAAATAGCATATTGTAAATGACTCAAGTTTGTTGAATGTTCCCCATAGGTATCATTACCATTCTTTCATTACAATTTTCTTCTTTGCTGTGTGATGAAAGTTTTGTAGGAAATGTCCTTTGTCAAGCTGTTTTATTAAGAGTTGGAGTTGACTTAATGTTTTTATTCAAAGTACAACGAGGAGGTCAGACAATAGAAGATGATACACATAGGTTGATATACATCCCTTGTCGTTTACAATGCTATCAAGTCACAGCCATCTCATATGGGAACTAGCATGGGTTTGCGACATTCTGTTTAACTGTAAAAAGTGATCAAAAAAGTGTAAAATTATGAATATCACTCCATCTGTATGAGTGAGAATGAAGCAATCCGTGTTAATAGGATTTTGTAATGACATTGTGTATTTGATATTTAAGTCAAAATGAATGATTGTATAATATTTCACAACCTCACCATTAGTAGACGTACAGAAACCTGATTTGTAAGGCCACATTTATATTGGAGTATTTCTATGTTAAATAATATTTTCTACATTTTACGTAACTCATGATTTCAATAGGGGAGATGTATTGGCCAAAAAAACGTATTGTACTGTATTTTCAAAAAGTTAAATATTCTTTTGCAAAGGTGTTTCATACAAAATCAGGTGCAGTTTTAATTTAAACTGTTCACGATTGTTTAAATGTATCAGTGCCAAAATTGTGATTGTATATAATTAAATTGATCAGATTAAAGGCTCTCATTCCAGCGTGATAAAACGCCCGGCCTGTATTCCAACCTGGATAAAAACAATTCACCATTCACTTGAATATTATGAATAAAGAGTTACACAAGTAGAGAGCACCATGGTGCAGGTTCTGCTTCTCTGTAATCTTGCATTCAAGAGCAACTACCAGGACCACTCTTCAAGCATAGGGGAGACAGTACAGTATGCCGAAGACAGTGAGGAACTTACTGGATTAGTGGTCATTTTGTTTTAAGGAAACCTTATTATAGACAATTATATGACATACTTTTTACAATTCTTGGAAGTCAATGAAACAAAACAATTCAGTTATTCTTAATATCCACGGTGTAGGAAATAAGACACAGAAAACATTCAAAACTGCATAGGCACATTCTATAGGTAAGAAAATATAAATAAAAACACTTACTTGCAAGTCCTCCTGTTGAGGTGAGTCCATTCATTCAACACTACACTGAACAAACAGGTGTCAGGTCTGTATGAGTGGTGGTCCAACTGGCCACTCGTGTGGAACCATCCATATTTAAATACCTCAGATTGACTCGAGGGAGTAGGCTCTCAATTTGTCTCTCGTACAACTGCCAAATATCTTTATCTAACATCAGCTATTTATTATCCTATGATACAATGAACCTATACTAGAATCAAATAGATTATATATCAGACATTTGATGAAAATAATTCTGAGCAACACGAAAACTACTCATATAAACGTTGCATTAGAAACCTAATAATTGATTACAGTCCGATTGAGAGAATGCTAAGACCGTGCAAAGCTATAAAGGCAAAGGGTGGCTACTTTGAAGAATCTCAAATATATTTTGATTTGTTTAACACTTTTGGTTGCTATATTATTCCATATGTGTTATTTCATAGTTTTGATGTCTTCACTATTATTCTACAATGTAGAAAATAGTAAAAATAAAAATAAACCCTTGAATGAGTAGGTGTGTCCAAACATTTGACTGGTACTGTACATCAGAGGAATAGCGAAATGTTTAAGTAAATATTTGTTGTAGGTATAGTAATGATTGTGTTGTGGAGAGCAGAGTAGGGGCGGCAAGTATACCATGTGACATGGTGTATACTTACATTACAGTGCAAATTCTATGCAAAATGGCTGCAAAACATCCTATTGCACCTTATGTCCGGTGATAGATTAGTGAGGGAACCACAGATGATCAAACCCATTCTCTACCTTGATCTCCATCGTAGGAATGACGACATCATATAGGTTCTTTATCGGCATGATGGGCAGGTCAAAGGGGAGGGGTTATACAGAGGAACACAAGGGATGGTAACTTCATACACCAGTAAAAGCCCAAAAGTCATTTGGAAAGTGGTTGTGTTTTATTTGATTTAACCCTTATTTTACCAGATAAGTTGACTGAGAACACATCATTTACAGCAACGACCTGGGGAATAGTTAAATGGGAAAGGAGTGGGGATGAATGAGCCAATTGGAAGCAGGGGATGATTAGGTGGCCATGAGGGTATGAGAACCAGATTGGGAATTTAGCCAGGACACCAGGGTTAACACCCCTACTCGTACATTCCATGGGATCTTTTAGTGACCATAGAGAGTCAGGAAAACACTACACAGGCTAATGTCCCCAATCACTGCCCTGGGATCCTCTCGTAGGCATTGATCGTCTCAGCTGCCTTCTGACACACCGCCAGCAGGATCCTCTGGATGGAGATCTAGAATCACAACACAAGCTGATCACAGAATCCGGATTCCTTTCCAGATTAAATGGGGTTTTTAAAACTGGGCCCAGGAAACCACTCAATTTTGTAAAGCCAAATTCTGTTCCATTGTGTTATAATAACATTCTACAGCAATTGCAACACAATTATGAGACAAGGACAGCATTTTACCAGTGTCCTGGATAAAATGGCCACCAGGGACGACTAGTGGCTGGCACTGTGACATTTGCTGAAGTAGTCCAGTGTGGCTTTGATAACATTGGAGCTGAAAGAGGGTGGGATTGGGGCTGGGTCCAGTTCCCTAGAGAGAACATAGAACATATCATCACAGACAATGAAAGGTTGTGAATACAAGTAAGTGTGGTTGTGGAGTGGTAAGGAGTGATGTGTAATGAACATTATCCTATGCACCTCCTCAAGGTCCCCTCTGCCCTCCTCAGTAGCAGCCCCATCATACAGGGTCATCAACAGCTCCACCACAATGTCCGCCAGGTTACTGTGAATCAGGCAGTAGATTTGCTGTGGAGTCCAACAGTGATACTGACTGCTTTTACAGCTTCTACTGCAGGTTCACTTGGCTGCTGCTGGTTGTAGTTAGCGCACCCTGCAAGGGTTGGCAGACATGGCACCAGGGTTGGGCCAATTCCATTTTAATTCAGCCAATTCAGGGGATGAAGTGAAAAGGACTGGATCCCAATCCTAATTTATACAGTGCATTCGGAAAGTATTCAGACCCCATTACTTTTTCCTCATTTGGTTACGTTATGGCCTTATTCTAAAACGTATTAGTGTTTTCATCTCATCAATCTACACACAATACCCTGTAATGACAAAGCAACATTTTTGCAAATGTATAAAAAATCTAAAACTGAAATGTGACATTTACATAAGCATTCAGAACCTTTACTCAGTACTTTGTTGAAGCACCTTTGGCAGCAATTACAGCCTCGAGTCTTCTTGGGTATGATGCTAAAATCTTGGCACACCTGTATTTGGGCGACAGGTAGCCTAGTGGTTCGAGCGTTGGTGACCGAAAGGTTGCAAGATTGAATCCCAACCCTTCTTTTTCAAGACCTCTGCAATCCGCCCTGGCATGCTGTCAATTAACTTCTGGGCCACTTCCTGACTGATGGCAGCCCATTCTTGCATAATCAATGCTTGGAGTTTGTCAGAATTTGTAGGTTTTTTGTTTGTCCAACCGCCTCTTGAGGATTGACCGCAAATTCTCAGTGGGATTAAGGTCTGGGGAGTTTCCTGGCCATGGACCCAAAATATCGATGTTTTGTTCCCTGAGCCACTTAGTTATCACTTTTGCCTTATGGCAAGATGTTCCATCTTGCTGGAAAAGGCATTGTTCGTCACCAAACTGTTCCTGGATGGTTGGGAAAATTTGCTCTCGGAGAATGTGTTGGTACCATTCTTTATTCATGGTTGTGTTCTTAGGCAAAATTGTGAGTGAGCCCACTCCCTTGGCTGAGAAGCAACTCCACACATGAATGGTCTCCGGATGCTTTACTCTTGGCATGACACAGGACTGATGGTAACGCTCACCTTGTCTTCTCCAGACAAGCTTTTGTCCAGATGCCCAAAACAATTGGAAAGGGGATTCATCAGAGAAAATGACCTTACCCCCATCCTCAGCAGTCCAATCCCTGTACCCTTTGCAGAATATCAGTCTGTCCCTGATGCTTTTCCTGGAGAGAAGTGGCTTCTTTGCTGCCCTTCTTGACACCAGGCCATCCTCCAAAAGTCTTTGCCTCACTGTGCGTGCAGATGCACTCACACCTACCTGCTGCCATTCCTGAGCAAGCACTGTACTGGTGGTGCCCCGATCCCGCAGCTGAATCAACTTTAGGAGACGGTCCTGGCGCTTGCTGGACTTTCTTGGGCGCCCTGAAGCCTTTTTCACAACAATTGAACCGCTCTCCTTGAAGTTCTTTATGATCCGATAAATGGTTGATTTAGGTGCAATCTTACTGGCAGCAATATCCTTGCCTGTGAAGCCCTTTTTGTACAAAGCAATGATGAGGGCACGTGTTTCCTTGCAGGTAACCATGGTTGACAGAGGGCGAACAATGATTCCAAGCACCACCCTCTTTTTGAAGCTTCCAATCTGTTATTTGAACTCAATCAGCATGACAGAGTGATCTCCAGCCTTGTCCTCGTCAACACTCACAGCCTTGTCCTCGTCAACACTCACACCTGTGTTAACAAGAGAATCATTGACAGGATGTCAGCTGGTCCTTTTGTGGCAGGGCTGAAATGCAGTGGAAATGTTTTTGGGGGATTCAGTTCATTTGCATGGCAAAGAGGGACTTTGCAATTAATTGCAATTCATCTGATCACTCTTTATAACATTCTGGAGTATATGCAAATTGCCATCATACAAACTGAGGCAGCAGACTTTGTGAAACTTTATATTTGCGTCATTCTCAAAACTTTTGGCCACAACTGTACAGCTGCAGCGATCGGTAAGCTGCTCAGATAGCTGATGTTTAAAGTTAGTGAGGGAAATATAAGTCTCCAGCTTCAGCGATTTTTTTCAATTTGTTCCAGTCACTGGCAGCAGAGAACTGGAAGGAAAGGCCGGCCAAAGGAAGTGTTGGCTTTGGGGATGACCAGTGAGATATACCTGCTGGAGTGCATGCTACGGGTGGGTGTTGTTATTGTGACCAGTGAGCTGAGATAAGGCGGAGCTTTACCTAGCATAGACTTATAGATGACCTGGAACCAGTGGGTCTGGCGACGAATATGTAGCGAGGGCCAGCTGACTAGAGCATACATGTTGCAGTGGTGGGTGGTATAAGGGGCTTTGGTGACAAAATGAATGGCACTGTGATAGACTGCATCCAGTTTGCTGAGTAGAGTATTGGAAGCTATTTTGTAAATGACATCGCCGAAGTCGAGGATCGATAGGATAGTCAGTTTTACAAGGGTATGTTTGGCGGTGTGAGGGAAGGAGGCTTTGTTGCGAAATAGGAAGCCGATTCTAGATTTAATTTTGGATTGGAGATATGAGTCTGGAAGGATAGTTTACAGTCTAGCCAGACACCTAGAATCTTGTTTCTCATGGTCTGAGAGTCCTTTAGGTGTCTTTTAGCAAACTCCAAGTGGGCTGTCATGTTCCTTGTACTGAGGAGTGGCTTCCGTCACTCCAATTCTGTCAGATCAGTAAATTCACTAAAAGTAATTTTATGGACATACAACTTATGGGCTAAAGTATAATGCAAACTAAGCATGTGCAACTACCTGTAGAAGAGAGCGGGGTGATTGAGCAGAGTGTAGGGGAGGGACTCCAGGGTATAGCCAGGCTAGCCCAGCCCCTCTGCCACCAGGTAATCCAGGTGAGAGCTAACAAACCCCTCCACACTTCTGTAGCCCAGAACTCTGGACTCACTGCCCAGGATCTACATGGGGTGAGGGACAAACCAGGTTAACATTCAGTCTGTCAATATCATAGCATACTGATAATGGTCAGACAGCGATACTGTATGTAGTGACGGTGGAAAGGCTGAGTTATCCACCTACACTATAAAGTGCTTTCAGTTTAAGAAACATTAATACAATAAATCATTTATGAGACTGTAAATACGTGTAGCCAAATGATTTGCCCTTAGCTCTTTGATGAGCGGCTCCTCTATGTTGTTCTCCTTGTTGGACTGTAAGAGGGCTAAGAGGGACTGCTTCTCACAGACAGGGCTGCAGCACAGCACCACCGACACATTCTTCAGCAGCGTGGCCTTGCGGTTAAATGTCTCGTCATTCAGGTATTCAGGAGAGCTGCTCTTCTGTGACACACACCAGGGAGAGCAGAGGGATAGTGAGATGGACTGGCCATAAAAAATTCTGTCAAAGTAACATGTGAAAGACAGGTTTACCTGGAGCCTCATCCCTTCTTAGGCTTTCAGGTAGACGTTCTCAAAGGCTGTCTGCTGGCATTTCAGAGGAAGCATCTTTCTCTTCTCCAAGCTGTCCGGTGTCAGCTCCAAGAACAGCCTATGGATGGAAGAGAGTATGCATGGTAGACATGTTAAACATGTAAATATTAACTTTTTAACTTCATAGACATTAGCCTCTGTGATGGCATTAAGGCTGGTGAGAGTGTTCCATTGGTGAAATGGCTGAGGACACCATCACTCCCTTCACTTTCACCATGGGGTCAAAGGGCATCTTGTTGAAACTGAACTGCAGGTACATGCTCTCAATCTCATTCAGGACATCTTTCACTTTCACTTGAGTTTGGTCTTGAGTCACAGAACTTTAAGCAGAGGAAAAGATTGGAGGCAGCATGAAATCTATGGAGTGGCACAGTGGGCTAAGACACTGCAGCTCAGTGGAAAATGCTTCACAGCAGTACCTGGTTCGAATCCTGGCTGCATCACATCCGGCAGTGATTGGAAGTCCCATAGGGTGGCGCAAAATTGGCCCAACGTCGTCCGGGTTTGGCCGGGGTAGGCCATCATTGTAAATAAGAATTTGTTCTTAACTGACTTGCCAAGTTAAATACTGACTTGCCCAAAAAACATTTGACACTAACCAGGTTTTCATCAAAACTTTTTATGCGAGTAAAGTACATGACAGAAAGTGTAAAGACTGGCCTGATGGAAATAGCAAATTTGTCAGTAAAAACTTTCCAAATGTTGACAAAACTAAAAAATATTAACAACAAGTAAAAACAAGGTGGGATGTTTTTGTGTCAGTAAAATTAATTATGCGAGAAATGGCAGTGGAAACACCTTTATGCGCCAGTATTGATATAATAACCATCATATCGTAGTAAACTTGGAGTCATGTGAGTAAATGTTGTGTGGTCCTCCCACTACAACTCAGGAAATCATGCATTATTAGGCCACAGATTAAATAAATGAATGGTGAGTTTATTTCTCCTTTCCAATAAATATCAAGGGTCATATTCTAGTGACATGATGATCGACGCTTGGCTGCCGTTTGACAAATAAAAAGAATCTTGCTCTTATCCATAATAATGTCATCATGTAAGTAGCCTAGCAACACTGTATCTGCGAGTAGTTCGCTGGGCACATTCGCTATATGGCACAACATTTGTTGTGCCAAAACCATCAGTAGAGTTGAAAATTGAACTTGTATTTTTTATTCAGTATGTGGGAATTTAACCGCAAAAGTTATTTTTATATGCACTTCGTCATCACGCACAGCCTTTTATCCGCAACAAGTTAATTTGATGGAAACATCTCTGGTGGGAAAATGCGAATATTGTTTTTATGCAGATTTGAGAATATTCACATTAAAATATGTCACCAAATTAATGGAAACCTAGCTACTGATAACAATATGGTTAAATTGATCTGTTTTAGGATCCCATGTCCCTCACCTCTCAAGTTTCTTTGCTCCGAGAAGAAACATAATGCCAGCTCGGGTGTCTTTGAGGGTCAAAGGCACAAGGATTCTGCGGATTAGGTTGTGAGGAAAATCCCTGGGCAAAGAGGAATAAGATAAGACACAAACTTGCATTAGGGATGTGTTAAAACAATTACAGACATAAAACATTGTATCAAGGCAAAATAATCCCAATTAGACAACACTAGCAGAGCGGTTAAGCGTGAATAAAAATGAGATATGAGCCCAGTGATAAACTGCCCACTGCAGATGATGGGGTGTGGTCTTGATCTCTCCTCTGCCTCTTCACTCTGTTCGTTCATCAGCAGCCAGCTCATGATGTTCTCCTTGATGCTGGGGGGCCCGACCCCCTCCACGGCCCTGCATGGTCCCACCCAGTGCCCAAGCTTAGGAACAGGACCTTGAGAAGGGCCTGGGCCAAACACAGATCAGCAACACTGCACACAGACAGACAGACGTTGAAATGGTCATTCAGAGTTAAAAGCACAATGCACTGTAGTTTGCAAAGAGTAAATTAGTAAATCAAATGTTGAGGAAGTGACTTTATATGACATGACAGCAGAGGAACCAGCTCCTGGCCAGGCACGATGGAGGGGTACTTAGAGGTCAACACTAATGTCATCTGTAGCTTATATAGGAGCATAGTATTGTTGAGTAGGGCAACACAGAGGATATGGCTATATGAAGAGTTTTACTGCACTAAATATAAGTATATTTGGCAAGTTAATGAGCACTGAACCTTGGTGTGATAGTCTTTTCTCACCATGGTATGATGGTGTGGCTGCAGGTGGTCTCGGGGGAACCTCACAGCCCAGCTCGATGTGTCTGCACTTGCTGGGCGTGCCCTGGGGACTTCCTCTCTGGGTGGCTCTGAGGTGGGCCTGAGTCACATCCAGAATCTGAAGGTTACAATCTTCGCTATAGAGCTAAGAAACAGTCAAACACCCAAAACATGAAGATGAGACCAACAATACCAAAACCATCTTAAAGACAGGTGAACTATGTCAGCACAGCTCAGGTTTTAGCCTGGAAATGGTAAATTAAGTCAAGATGTGAAAATTAAGAATCTTAGATTTATCATCTGATGTCTCCAGTTAGCTCAATAAGGTTCTCCTTCACAGCAATGTGGCGCAACCCTGTGGCATATTTCTCCCGGCTCCCAATCTGGCTGATCTCAGTCACCAGGGCATCATAGAGGTTATAGAGTAGACTCTGCCATTTGGCCCAGTCCTCAGCATAGGCTCCTGGAACAGTGATGGGTGGCATGGGCAAGAAAATATGTCAGATGGGCTGTATCAATCATGATCTAAAATGGCATACTACTTCATCAAGGGTTTCAGTGATGAAAACACTTCACACCTGTCTGTTGTTCTACACAGTTTTTATTGTTTAACATCTAAACAGATTCGTAAGACAATGGTGTTTTTTCAGTCTTCAGTCTATTCACAACATTCCAGCCATACCTGTGTCTTGTGTCTTTGACCCTTGAGATGATGTACACAGAGCTGCAGGTTGAAAAACTCTATCTCCTCTTTGAGAGTGCTGCTGGGCCTCATCTGTTTCCATACATAGAGCACAGAGGGCAGGAGCTCCTC
Source organism: Oncorhynchus masou masou (assembly GCF_036934945.1). Taxonomy (NCBI): domain Eukaryota; kingdom Metazoa; phylum Chordata; class Actinopteri; order Salmoniformes; family Salmonidae; genus Oncorhynchus; species Oncorhynchus masou. Next base: position 71,367,008 of record NC_088224.1, on the reverse strand, counting down.
ACCCAGACGACACACCCTCATACGGCAGTTCATGGCAGCAGACCTAGTGCTCCACCACCGGCAAGTGTCTCTCCTGCCTGGAGAGAGAACAGATAACACACAGTGTAATGGATTAAGTCTCTTGATGTTAGGTCTTACTGTTGACCAGAGGAGGCTGGTGGGAGGAGCTATAGGATGATGGGCTCATTGTAATGGCTGGAATGGAAGGCTATGAAACATATGGAAACCACATGTTTGACTATGTTCCATATATTCCATTCCAGCCATTACAATGATCCCATCCTCGAATAGCTCCTCCCACCAGCCTCTACTGCTGTCGACTCAATTGCTAAGAGTTCAGTTCAGTAGGTTTATACGTTAGACCACTTACACTTAGTCTCTGAGGCGCAAAACTACTGAAAAATGACTGTGGCAACTCCCTTGCATGTTACAGGTCACCTTTTGCAGTAATGGAGTTGACTAGGGTGTGTGTTATTGTCATCATACCTTATCAGTGACCGCAACCATACTCAATAACATTTCCCTTACTCAATAACATTCCAAGCCCCTGGTTCACACAACCTTGGGGCGACAGGGTAGCCTAGTGGTTAGAGCGTTGGACTAGTGACCGGAAGGTTGCAAGTTCAAAACCCCGGACCTGACAAGGTACAAATCTGTCATTCTGCCCCTGAACAGGCAGTTAACCCACTGTTCCTAGGCCGTCATTGAAAATAAGAATTTGTTCTTAACTGACTTGCCTTGTTATAAATAAATAAATTGACCCCACCATATACATTCTTCCTAGAGATAACTATTAACTTCTGGTGTAGCAAGTATTTCAAATTACAACCCAACAGACTGTGGCCCTCCTCCTTTCCATAGGATACCTGATGTCTAACAATAACACGTTCTGCATTCCCCTCTCTCCAACAGTACCATGAATAGTTCAGAATTAAGAACCCATCTGGGTAATAAACTGTGTAGGAAGACATGCTACCTGAGGACTGCCTCCCAGGTGAGCTGCTTGGAGCCTTCAGATGCTCTGGTTCCAGAATGTGATGCAGCTCCTTCACTGTGTCAGGAGACCGGAGGAGTTGTCTGAAGCTTTCTTTCTGTATACAAGAACATAATGTTTTGTGCACAGATGCAAAAGCCACCACTAGTAATAACAATCATCAAAACAAACTTCAATGACAAAACGGATATCAGCTTCTATATGTAACGTCGTGGAAGTAACTTGAAATGAGCTAAAAACTGAAAGTGGACACTCCCCATTGAAACACAATTTCCCATAATGCACATCTTCCAAATATGATGGAAATTCCGGGTTACGTGTGCTCGAGTTCCCCGCCTTTTCACGAATCATAGGATGTTGCACCCTGGATGTTTTGACCAAATGTAACGTTACTTGCTTTATTTGTGATTAATGTATTTTTACAGATAATGAAACTTGTAATTGTTGCAATAATTCGACATTGCAGCCATGTTGCTTCCGTCTGACATAGCGCGGCTCGTTTTAGGTAAGTCTGAACTGGGTCCTGTTTGTATTGCTTGCTAACCTAACGCTACCTAGCTATGTGGAAGTGGCAGTAAGCTAGCTAACGTTAGAATACTATCTGCAATATCCTGCTGGTGATATTGCGTCCAGGGCTGCACTATGGCAAGCCAACTCGCTGTCCTCTTACTGTGGAAAGCTAAGCCTCCAATTCTGCTACTCTTCTACACTTTTTATTTTACAGGATACATGCAACAAGAGGGACTGTGTTCTACAAGCCAGGCATTCATTCGTGAAAGCCCCAATTTGAAGGAGTACGCAGAACACAGCTCAGATGATGCAACTATTCCTGCTTGTGTGTTTGTAAGTTTCTTTTATACTGTATATAGCTGTGCTCAACTCTTCACTGTAATGACTATATAGTTAGTGAGTTCGTTAGTGGATTAACGTTACTTAGCTAGGTAGCTAATTCATGTGTACTCCCATTGCAGTCCCTCTTTGGGAAAAACCTGACAACTATTTTGAATGAGTATGTTGCTGTCAAAGCTAAAGGTAAGCATAACCTCTGACCACTACCACTTTCAATAAATGAGTACAGTACTTTCACGTTTGTATTTTATTCTTGGTTGTCACACTTCCCTGCTATTTCTCCTTAGAGACAATTGAAGAGACTCAGATACCTGTCATGATGACATCTTTGTGGAAAAAGCTTGATTTCACACTCAATCAAATCAAGTAAGGACCTATTTTTATCTATAAAATGACAAAGAAAAACTTGCCAACAGATTGCTGTTTGATGGTGTCACTTTCTGACATTTTCAATTGTACTTATTTCTTTCATTAGGTCTATGCAAAACTCCCCAGCTATTATCCAGAATCAAAGACGTAAGTGCTTTATTAAATATTCTTGCACATTAAATGGTTATGGTTTTAGTACTACCTCTGAACTTGGATTTCATTGCCTCTTTGTTGTGTCTCATGCTGTCAGGCAGAGTGTTGAACTCCATGGCAGTATGACGGGCGTCCCTAATTACATTCATCCATGGGCAGTTTTTTTTCCCTTTGGGCGAGGGGCCTACCTGGAATATAGTAATAAATCATTTAGAGTGGCTGTGGTTCCGAATTTTCTGGATTCAGACTTGCTGTTGCAAGAGACTTCTGTGCATGCAGGATCTACTAGCCTATCTCCTTTCAGTTGCTGCTCAGTCGCTTGTGACGCTGCCATTTGTTCACAAATCAGCAGTTAATAGTAATTTAATGGAATTTTTTCATCATCATTGTAAACATTGTCTAAACAGTAGGCAGACTGCTGGCTATATGACAGCATAACTATAAAGATTACATCACACAAAACGCAAGTTGTTTTGAACACTGCAAATTGACTGCAAGAATCCCAAACAGAGTATTTGATAAAACATAATCATTTTAAACCTTTATTACATTGGTATACTATCACATATTCCTCTCTGTTTATGCGTAGGAATACTAATTTCCAGGTGATTTTACAATATTTTATGTCAAAGCGATTTGACATGAAATAAATTCACCCACAGGCTGTCTATTAGGGAAACCTGCTGTATGATGTGATTCATAAACCTATTTCCTCTGCAGTCCGCACACGTAATGGGATCGTGAACATGAGGGGGCGACAGAGAGCCTTGCCATCAACGCAGTCCCCCAGCTCTGGGTTTCTGTCATCGTCGGCCCAGGGCATCGCCAACCCAGTCTGCTACAGCTCCCAGCAGACCAGACCCTCCCCAATCTGCGGCACACAGCCCCAGATCCAAGATGGAGGACGTCCGCTCATTAATGTGAACCGTAAGTAAACTCATCAATGAGCAGCAGTGTACTGGGGAAGGTTGTTACCGTAGGTGTCTATCACATCTCATTTTAACTGACAATTGCTGTCATCATTATGAACATTAATACCAACTTATAGGAAAGAATGTCAAAGCTTCATTGAATAATTGACACTTGCTTTTTATTACAGGGGAGTCACCTTTGCAAATAACGGTTCCAGACAACCGGTTAACCACAGGACCATTATCCCCAGGGCGTCGGAAATGGTAAGATAGTCATTCTCATCTATTTGTTTACTTTTTTGTAAGTTCTTCTTACCCATGTGTAGATTGTAGGGATGTACCAATTCAACTGTATGCATTTTTCCCAATTTTAAAATGTTTAAAGATACATGTGCATCGGACTGTGGACCCCAAATGTAGCATGCATCGGTCAGAAAATCAATTAAATCGGCGCTTCACTAATATGTTTTGCTCATATTACGTTATTTTTCTACCTCTCATCTTTGGTGATAACTGATGCGTCCTCTGCTTCAGTATCGAACTGCATGTGCCTTCAGAAAGTAAGTAGTCGTACCACTTGACTTATTCCACATTTTGTAGTTACTAATGGAATTTTTTTTCAGGCAACACACCATAATGACCAAGTGGAGAGAGAAAAATGGGACATTTTTGTACATTTTGTGAAAATGAAATACAGAAATATATAATTTACCTAAGTATTCACACCCTTGAGTCAATAGTTTGTAGAAGCACCTTTGGTGGCAATTACAACTTTGAGTCGTCTTGGGCAGGTCTGTATCAGCTTTGCCCATCTGGATTTGGGGATTCTTCTCCCATTCTTCCTTGTAGATTTTCTCAAGCTCTGTTAAATTAGATGGTGCTGAACAGCAATCTTCAAGTCTTTCCACAGGTTTTCAATGCAATTCATGTCTGGGCTTTGGCTGGGCCACCCAAGAACTTAAACATTCTTGTTCTGTAGCCATTCCAGTGTTGCTTTGGCTGTATGCATGATGACATTGTCCTGTTGGAATGTAAATCTTCGCCCCGTCTGTCGTTTGCACTTTGAAGCTGGTTCTCATCAAGGATTTTCATGTATTTGGCTCCATTCATTGTTCCCTCTAACCTTACCAGTCTCCCAGTCCCTGTTGCTGAAAAGCATCCCCATAGCATACTGGTATGGTGGGATGGTGATGAGCTGTGCCTGGTTTTCTCCAGACATTTCGCTTTGTGTTCAGGCCAAAGAGTTTAAGTTTTGTCTCATCAGATCACACAATCTTTTGCCTTATGCTCTTTCATGTGCCTTTTTGCAAACTCCGGGCGTGCTGTCATGTGCCTTTTTCTCAGGAGTGGCTTTGGTCTAGCCACTCCCATAAAGCACAGATTGGTGAAGTGCTGTAGAGAGTGTTTCTGGCAGGTTCTCCCTTCTCAGCCAAAGAACTGTCAGAGTTGGGTTCTTGTTCACCTCCCTGACCAAGGTCTTTCTTGCCCGCTTGCTTAGTTAGTCGGACGGCCAGCTCTAAACAGTCTGGGTAGTTCCATTTCCCAATGATGTGCTCTTGGAAACTTGCAACTCTCTAGAAATGGTTTCATACCCTTCCCATCAAAATAATATCTCAGATCTACAGACAGTTCCTTGGACTTCATGGTATAGTTGCTGCTCTGACATGCACTGTCAACTGTGGGACCTTATATATGCAGGTGTGTTTTTATAAATCATGTCCAAATAATTGAATTGGCCACAAGTGGACTTGGATGCACCTCTAAGCTCAATTTGGAGTGTCATAGCAAAGGGGTATGAATACCTATATTTCTGTATATAATTTTCAATAAATTTGCAAAGATTTCTAAAAAAATATGTTTTCACTTTGTCATTATGGGGTATTATGTGTAGATGGGTGAGAGAGACAATCTCTTTAATCCATTCTGAATTCTGAATCCATTCTGAAAATGTGGAATAAGTCAAGGTTATGAATACTTTCTGAAGGTACTGTAACTGTAATTAATTTTGCATGCCGAACAACACCATTCAATATCAGTAGCCCAGTCGAACTGCGCACTGACCAACGCGAGGTAGGCGGCCTGTTCTTGAACTTCCATATCTGTGTGGCACCTTCAGCATTAAAATACCACAATGGCTTGCATGATATTAGACTTTATTAGTTGTGGCAACCTATGTCATTTGCTAGGTTATTGTTATCTATGCGCTGTTGAAAATGCTGTTTTAGTAAGCTACTGGTACGCAACTGTTATCTGGCTGTATCTGCTGAATGGGGCTTACAATAGATTTTATTTTGAGATGGGAGTGAAATTCTAAAGTTGTGCTATATAGTCGTTGGCTGTGTCATAGCTAATTTTGCTATGTTCAAACAGAATCGCACCGACTCGTTTCAAACTAAAAATGTAGCGTTCTTGTAACATATTGGAGCCCATGTATCTAGATGCGTATCGAATTGTCTTGAAATGGAAATATGCATATCCCTAGTAGATTGAGTTATGATAAAAGAGTAATCTTCCCAGTGACTCCCCCAGGAGGAGAGGTGGGGGCTCCGCTGGGACTGGAAGAGCCAACATGGTGGCCAGTAGCCTGACAGCAGAGCTCCAGAGTGAAGAGGCAGTCACAGAGAATTTCCCTGTGAGTACAAAACAAAGTTAATACTCTGCATTTGAAACACTGTTAAACCCAGTTGACTGATGTGAATTTATCATTAAATTGTGTTTTTGCAGCAAATGTTGATACAAAATGCAAGAGAGAGGATTCTAAATGACAAGTCCTTACAAGAGAAGCTTGCTGAAAACATCAACAAAATTCTAGCAAGGTAGTAATAAAAGTAGATATTCTTGAGTAACATTTGAACAGTACCGACTTCATTACGTATTACATTTGGCTGTTGGGTAGAGTAGATATTATTTCTTACTTGTGCATGTGTTTCTTACTCTCTACTTGTAGTGATGTCAGTCCTCAGGCTTTAAAGGCATCATGCAGCACCATGGAGCCTGACCAGTCAATAGATGAAATTCTGGGCCTGCAGGTAATGTCATGTTCTGACAGACTTGCTATAACCCCATTTCTCCATTCGAACTTGCAGAACATTGTCCGTCTTTAGTGCATAGAGTGTGGATTTGTGCTTTCTACTGACATTTTACTCTGTGAAGGGGGAGATTCATATGTCTAATGATGTTATACAAGACATCTTGGAGCAGACAGAGTCCGACCCAGCCTTCCAGGCTCTTTTTGACCTCTTTGATTACGGTAAACATTTTAATCTTTGCTGATGATTTAATCTAGATCATGTGCAGGATTTTGTTGCTCCTGACAATGCATGAAGTGGGTCTGGTGATTGTTTGACTAAGGTTTTATAAAATGTAATTATTCCACTAAATCTCTTGATTCTTTGCATTAAGGCAAAAGCAAAACCAGTGAGGATACTGAACAAGGAGCTGGGAACGTGAGCAATACCACCACAGAGAATGGTGAGACTGAGACTAGATGTATTGATGCCTCTTCTGAGACTGGAGACCCAGGTATGGACAAAATCCTCATGACCTTTTAAATAATGCCTGTTGGAATCATATACTAAACATTATTGATGCTTCATCAGCAATCTCTTTCTGACAGTGGGATTTCTCTTTAATTTCTCAGGCACTGGGCCTGAAAACTCGACATGTGGACAAGAAAATAGAGTAACAAAGTCCAGTCAAGAGCCCAAGAGTAAGAAAACAAGGAAATCTGCACCTCCTGTTTCAAGCACTTCAAAGGCAACTCATGGATCCAGTAGCAGAGGGTTGAGAAGGGGAGCTAGCTCAACAACTCCTGGACCCAGTAGCAAAGGGGTGAGAAGGGGAGATATTGCAACTCGACCCTCAGCACGTATTGATCAACTTGCCGCCGCCGCTGCTTCTTCTGCCGCTAAGGACTCTGATAGGGTTGACTCAGGCTCCATCTTTAATCCGGATGTATCAGGCGTGGATATAGACGAACCTCTCAATACCCCCCTTGACAGTATAGCTCCGCCAGATGTCTTTGAGCCAGTCAGACAGGAGAGTGGAACAATTCGTCCGGCGTCAGCATGCAACACACCTTCATCTGAAACCAGGACGGTCTCTGCTGTGAAAGACATATTAGGCAATGAGAACACAGTGGGGGCTGATGGTAGACAAGTGGTGGATAACCAAGCTTCACTTCTTAACTCCTCACCTTCCCTGTCCAATTCCATGCCAATGCTGGATCAGTCAAACAAGGCTCCCATACAGGCCTCTAACCTGCCTCATAGGAATATTACCCCTCCCAGCAGTGTAGGAATTTCACAACCTCTACCACATACCATACACTCTATGGCTGTCCCCTCAACAGTTACAACAACTCCTGCTGCCCCAACCTTCATCCCAAACCCCAACCCTACAGGCAAGGAAGTAGACCCCAGTAAGATTGTTGCCCTGAAGATCATAATCAGCGATGAGCAGGAGGAGCCTTCCAGTGACTCTGCCCTGAACCAGGCTGTGTCCAGCATCACTGGGGACAGGATCCCCACCATCTTCCTCTCCTCTCCCACCAAGTCACCTACTAAGGCCCCGGCCCTCAGTGGAGCCCCAATGGCTCAGGAGGAGACTGTGCAGGCGGTGAGCAGCTTACAGAGGACAGAAGTCCTCCTGCCAGCAGAGACCAATCCTCTTAGTGGGAAAGCAGGGGATGTGGCAGCATTGGCAGGGACGTCATCTGCGTTGACACAGCCTGGCTACTACATTCAGCTGCCCTTTGATTCAGCCACATCCACCAACAGCTACATCTTAGTGACAGACACAACAGCTACAGACCCCCAGTCCAACAAGGTGATATTACCCAGTGGCGCCCCACAGGTACAGACTGTACCCCCTACCTCATATACTCTGGCCACTCCACCCTGCTATTCCCCTGGTAAGACTGCATATAAATACTTAAAGATGCACTATTCAAAAATCACTCACCATTTCCTGGTTGCTAAAATTCTAATAGTTCACCTAATTTCAGTTTGAAATATATTTTCCTTAACCAAAAATATTGTGTATTCAGCTTTTTGAAGCTGGTGTACAAAACCGAAAATAAAAGATGCCAAAATGAAACTTTGTCTCTTTTGAACGTCAGCCATTTGACCTTCGGTTGATCCGCATGGCAGAGTGGACTCTTTTCTGGCTTACAGACTGGTCGTCAGTTGCCGAGTCATCTAAGAACGGGAAGCATAGAAATAGTGCACTTAAAACAGATATATTGCTTGTTAGACTTGCTTTCAATAAGTGACAGATCTATAACACATTTTTATGTGAATTTGGTTGGGTCGCCTAAAAAGTTACATATTGTATGTCAAATTGGGTGACAAATGAATGCGAAGAGTCACATTTTGTATTACGACGCATACCTTTTCTGGCCATTTACCATCCTAAAAATTAGGAATAAGCTAAGGCTTTGATTTCTGGTCAAACATATAGAAAAGGAGTCTTATAAGACCTATTCTAGTTTGTTTTCTAAGGTATTAGAAATACATCAAAACAAGACTTATATCAACACTTTTGTATGTTGTTTTGGAGAAATTGTTCTGCCTTCTGTAAGTTTAAGAAACATTGCCATGTGCCTTGAAGTTCCGTTACCAAAAACTAGCATCTTTAATATATTTTCTAATTTCTCTCCCTCTTGAGGGAAAATAATGAAAGTTCAGAAGTAACAAGAAAAGGCAGACCTATGAATTAGTTATGGTGCTTTTACTGTTATCACTTTTGTTAAAATGTGAATTTCTGAAAAATCGTCAATGGAATTTCTGTTATTCAATTGGCTACAATGGGAAATCATAGTAAGTCACAAACCACACTTTGGTTCACAAGATTGAACAGCACAGTTCAGTAGAGAATAGTATATAGTTCAGTAATGTAGAGTTCAGTACAATTAGGAAAAGTAGAATACAGTACCCTAGAGTTGAGTACACTAATATACTGTACTGAGCAGTACTTTGATGTCCAAGCTTGTGAAACATAGACATTTATGATTGGTTCAAATTTGGTCCGGTCCTGACCAACCAAATTTGGTCTTGTTTGGGGGCAGAGCTCATTAAAATTATAGCCAGTTTGTAGAATAATACCCAAGTATGCAATGTGTACCTATTTAGGATACACCACCCGGAATAGAATGATATTCATATCCATAATTATGCATTTCTGTGTAGTACAGATCAGGGATCCATTATGAAATTCCGTTACCTCAATTCCATTACCGTGTGTAAATCCACTTCACTTACTGCAGTTCAATAACCAAAAGAGAGTCAATAACTGACACCACATTCTTTCTGCAGACATCATTGAATTCTTAATTCAGAGCATATATTTAAACATTTTGGGGGAAAGTAGACTTTAAAAAAAAAAAAAGGGATGTTTTACCGAAATTCTGTTACCAAACTTTGCATCTGCACAGTTCTTGCAGTACACTTAATTTATTAACATTTTCTGTGTAAATTGTTAAAAGTAGACTTTGTGCATGAAGTTGTATGGTTTGTTAAACTTTGAAATCAATGTTTTTTTTGGCATACATTTACAGTTGAATGACCCCAATAGTCATCACTCACTTAATTTGCCATGCTGTTTTGCTGGTGGGAAATGTCTAACCAGTTATATCCTCCCAGGATCTAGACTCTAAGGAATGGTGTTCAGTCCTCCATGTCATTGTATGTTTACTGTTATCCTGTAATGTATTCACAAATGTTGTTGCTTGCTTGTGCATTTCAGGAAAAACGGGAGCTTCTGGATCGAATATAGATACAAAGCAGGTCCACCCGCAATCCTCTGAAAGCACAGGGCAGCAGAAGGTAGCAGTTGGCTCGAGCCCCAGCCATAGGAGGATGCTTTGCTTTGATGGGTCTGCTGGTGAAACTTCCACCTCCAAAGCTACAGCTACTGCTGTATCGCCTGTCCAACAGGTGGAGAAAGAGATACCTAAATCTGCCTCTGCTATCTTGGGGAGCAGTAGGCCAAAAAGGAGAATAGAGACTGTAAGATGTACAGACAACACTCAGACATTATGGACCGGAACAGAGACGGAGAAATCCTCCACTGTCCAAAAGCAGAAAGAAGCTGCGAAAAAGACCCCTTCAAAGAGGGACGCAGATCAAAATGCTAGTCAAAGTGCAAGTACCAGTAGATCTCAGAGTGCTGGTAGCAGTAGGACTGATGCTTCACAGTCAGAGTCCAGGAAGCGATCTCAATCAGCAGACAAGAAGGATGATGGTGGAGCAGGACCTAAGGATGCCCAGAGCTCCAGGTCCTCTTCATCTGATCACAGACTGAGATCAGGGAGCAGGAAAGAGAAAGACGCATATAGACAAGAGCCTACTGAGAAATCTCCTGCCAAGGAGCGGGAGGGGCGGACAGAGAAAAGGACATCTTCTCAGGATCCCCCTCATGTCACTGCCAATAAGGAGAATGAGCTGGAGGGGGGAAGGCGAGAGCAGCAGCCCACACCAGCACCAAGAGCATTCAGCCCGGCCCCCCAAACCCCTGTCCCCCAGGCTTGCTCCAACAAATTCCCCTCCAAGACCAGCCCACTGACCAAGCAGGCAGCTGAAATGCTCCACAACATCCAGGGTCTAAACCCTCCCTCCACCCCTCCTAAGAAGCCTGGCATTGGCTGTCTGGAGCTGCCTCTTCCTCGGACCCCTGGCCGTCTCCAGGAGTCTCTATACTGCCCCAGGACTCCTGCACGTCAGAAGCTAGACAGAAACGGAGAGGGCACCCCCAGGCACCTGGTCCCTCCCACCACCCCAGACCTTCCCTCCTGCAGCCCAGCCAGCGAAGCAGGGAGTGAAAACAGCATCAACATGGCGGCTCACACACTGATGATCCTATCCCGAGCCGCCATTGCCAGGACAGGCTCCCCACTGAAAGACAGCTTGCGCCAGGAGGGGGCTGGAGCAGTGACCCCTGTAGCCTTCAAGAGCAAGAAGCGCAAGCAGCCTGAGCCCCTGGCCAGCCCGCCAGCAAAGAAAGATATCTCAAGTTCATCTGGCAGTAAGAAGAAAGCAAAGGTGAATTTTCTATTCAATCTGTGTATCTTAATCTCTTCTGAGGTTCATAATTGAATGTGATTGCATCAACCCAGTCGTAGATATTTGGCATAATCTCCTGCATTAAATGTGAACTCAGTTTCCTTCTTTGCTTGTATAATGAGAAAGCACATTAAAACCACTGCATCTCTTTATGATGTGTACCCCACAGAAACAGCAGAAACTAATGGATTCCTTCCCCGATGACTTGGATGTGGATAAGTTCCTGTCTTCACTGCATTATGATGAGTGATGGGTTGAGTTATAGAAGTTGGACAATAGGATGAGAATCTCCCAAACACTACTTACCTACTCTCCAGGAATTGAACAAGCCATAATTTACTGTCACAGTGCCTATGGTTAAATCATAGGTGTTAGGCACCTGTGGTCTCGTGGAGCATGTCCTCAGCTATTATTTTTTCTTCGTTGGTATGCCTGCTTGTAGGGTTTGTCCTACATCCTTTGGCGTAACAACTAATTATACATGTAATGTATATACTGTATAGACATTATTGCAGAAATGCTAGATTGAGAGCACTTTGGTTCCATTCAAGGACTGTAATGTTAAGAATGGTTTCCCAATCTTGTATTAATAATTTCAAGAATTCAACCCTTTTTCAATATTTCACTGTGTCTAAACTTTAAATGATCCACCCAACACACTATGGCTGTGGTTAGACAGGCAGCACAATTCTGATCTTTATTTCACTAATTGGTATTTTGACCAGATCAGCTGTGAAAAAGATTGGTCAAAAAGACCAATTAGTGGGAAAGAATATCAGAATTGGGCTGCGTGGTGTGTGTAAAATACATTTGTGCAGATGTTTTCTTTACTAGTGATTTTAAATTAAATTTGTTTTAGAAAAATCTAGTTTCATTTAATATTGTTTCTGTGCAGGTAAAAACTGACCGGTTTTCAGTCCAAAGCAAAATATCACTATCAGAACACAGTCTGATAACCCAATCTGTGAAATTCACTATAACCAAATTAATATTGCACCATTTTATTCACTTGAGTTAATTACTACTATATAATAGGCCTATATCATCACAGTGATAGACTGCTGTGCCAGTAGAGATTCTTCTAAGGTACTGCATCTCAGTGCTAGTGGCATCACTACAGACCCTGGTTTGATTCCAGGCTGTATCACAACCGTCCCTGATTGGGAGTCCCATGGGGCGGTGCACAATTGGCCCAGAGTCAGTAGGGTTTGGACATAGTAGGCCGTCATTGTAAAAAAGAAAGAGGTGGAACAGGGCCAGCACAAGAACGAGTCAGTTGGTTGGGCCTTGGATTCCTTAGGCGGGCAAGTTTTTACACAGGACCAATGTGTGTACACGCTGGTGCATTCACTATTTTTTAAATGGGTGTTTTAAAGACCATAGCCAGTTTCAAAATAAAACTGACAATTTATCCACCCATTATTCTACCGATCTGCATGCCAGTTATGATTATTTTTATATGCGCATTTTTGAGTAAGTTTCAATTCAATAATAACGTTTTAGTTTCTCAAAAACGTGGTGAATAATACAAATCTTAAGTAAAAGGATACAAATCTAAAAGTTAGTTGAATTCTAAGGCAAGAGCACCAGCCTCTGCCATATGGACACATTGATACACTGCAACCCATTGGCGGCTAAATAAATGAGCACATAGAACTCACAAATAGCCTATAGGCCAATGCAGCAGTAAGCTAATAACTTCATCATCAACTAAGTAAAACACATAGGCCCAAAGTCAACCAATAAAAACAGGAGAAAATATCCTGATGAAAATTAATCTCTCAACCTCCCTCCCTTTCTACTGGTCTTGACTTGAGCTGCCACTAGCGAATTTGCAACACAACTAGCCTATTCCGGGCCCTCAGTTTCCCACGTCAGTAATTTGGGAGGTGCATCACTGTGCGCCTCCAAAATTTTGTAACAATGCAAAAGGCTCCCTATAGCGGAGGGCTCCTTATAGCTCCACATTGACATGATTGGTTGATTGTAGGTGGGGAAGGGTGATCCTGTATAAACACAAACTCACTTCCTTCCCAATAGCTCTGCACTGCTCCGCTCAACACCTAAAGTATGAATGCCCTGACTTCTGCAGGAAGTCTGACTTCTGCAGGAGCCCTATCCCTATTAATGTTGCACGGCCAATGCAGACGTCAGATTGACCATGCAGCACCTTTAACTGTGCACCCGCCAACTTTCCTTTCCAATTCACAATTGGCTGAAACTAGAGATCTGTATAAAATGACGAGTTTCTCAGGTCTCCGACCTAACAATGGGAGTCTTTGTCCCACGGGAAAGCCATACCATGCTCTTTTGGTCCAGACAGCAACAGTACCAGTCAAAAGTTTGGACACATCTCATTCAAGGGTTTTTCTTTATTTTTTACTATTTTCTACATTGTAGAATAATAGTGAAGACATCAAAACTATGAAATATTTTATATTTGAGATTCTTCTAAGTAGCCACCCTTTGCCTTGATGACAGCTTGGCACACTCTTGGCATTCTCTCAACCAGTTTCATGAGGTAGACACCTGGAATGCATTTCAATTAACAGGTGTGCCTTGTTAAGTTAATTTGTGGAATTTATTTCCTTCTTAATGTGTTTAAGCCAATCAGTTGTGCTGTGACAAGGTCACTGCAACCTTAGGGGGTCCTAAATGATGTCACCATTGCCCTTGATTCTAAGAAATGTTGTCTAGCTATTTTTATTGACTTGGCCAAAGCTTTTGATACGGTATACCATTCTTGTGGATCGGCTAAGGAGCATTGGTGTCTCTGGCTTTGGCCTGATTTGCTAACTACCTCTCTCAAAGAGTGCAGTGTATAAAGTCAGAACGTCTGCTGTCTCAGCCACTGTCACCAAGGGAGTACCCCAAGGCTGGATCCTAGGCCCCACGCTCTGTCGTGGAAATTTCCTGTATTTACCAAATCATGAGAGCAAACCACACACAAGTTATCATAAAGTCCATCTTTAATTATATGAGCTCCATCACAACCCTGTGACTCTCAGATCAATTCAGTGTCTATAAATGAATTCTCTGAGAGTCCTTACACATTGCAACTGAGATCCTTTATAGCAAAGACACACATAGCCAGACAGCATTTGCTATAAATTATCGTTCAGCTTTGTCTCCTAAACTATGTTCTTATCTCGCTCTCAGGACCATAAAACAAAACCTATATCAACAGGCATATATCAAATACACCCCTCCTGGACAAGATCACAGAGACACAGTGACTGGCACACATACATTGTGGAGCCAAGAGATAATTGGTTTAAAAGATATGTTTACATATGAAGACAAGCTTGACCCCTCCCCTCTCTGCGACCCAAGTAACTGACCCCATGACAGAGAACAGATAACTGCAACCGGCCAGCACTATAGTACAACAAAATAAATTCTGATGAGAAGTAACTCACAAGCATATAATGAAAATAAAACATATCTATGTTAACCAACTAATTCTGATTATTCCCCAACAGCTCTTCTCAATTTACATCAACAACATAGCTCAAGCAGTAGGAAGCTCTCTCATCCATTTATTTGCAGATACTCAGCTGGCCCCTCCCCGGATTTTGTGTTAAACGCTCTGCATTGTATTTGGGACAAATCATTAACTAAACCCTAAACCTCAACTAAATCTTGTAATGCATAATGTGGAAATTGAGCAAGTTGAGGTGACTAAACTGCTTGGAGTAACCCTGGATTGTAAACTCATGGTCAAAACATATTGATACAGTAGTAGCTAAGATGGGGAGAAGTATACCAATAATAAAGCGCAGCTCTACCTCCTTAACAGCACTATCAACAAGGCCCTACAGGCCCTGTTCAGTGGTGTGGTCAGGTGCCACAAAAAAAGGACTTCGGAAAATTGCAATTGGCTCAGTACAGGGCAGCACGGCTGGCCCTTGGATGTACACAGAGAGCTAATATTAATAATATGCATGTCAATCTCTCCTGACTCAAAGTGGCAGAGAGATTGACTTCATCACTACTTGATTTTATGAGAGGTATTGACATGTTGAATGCACCGAGCTGTCTGTTTGAACTGCTGGTGCACAACTCGGACACCCATGCATACCCCACAAGACATGCCACAAGAGGTCTCTTCACAAGTCCAAAACAGACTATGGGAGGCGCACAGTACTACATAGAGCCATGACAACATGGAACTCTATTCCACATCAAGTAACTGATGCAAGCAGTAAAATTAGATTTAAAAAACAGATACAAATACACCTTACAAATACACCTGGAACAGCAGGCCCTGTGAAGCAACAAACATAGGCACAGACACATGCATACACACACACGATAACATGCGCACGCGTACATATGGATTTTGTACTGTAGATATGTGGTAGTGGTGGAGTAGGGGTGTAAGGGCACACCGTGTGTTGTGAAATCTGTGAATGTATTATGTTTTAAAAATTGTATGAACTGCCTTAATTTTGCTGAACCCCAGGAAGTGTAGCTGCGGAGGATCCATAATAAATAAAAAATACAAGCAAAGCTTTCTCTGCCCTTAACCTTGTTCTAAACACCTCCAAACCATGTATTTGGTAAGAAGAATGCCACTCTCCCTACCAGTGTGATTACTACCTCTGAGGGTTTAGAGCTTGAGGTAGTCACCTCATACAAGTACTTGGGAGAATGGCTAGACGGTACAGTCCTTCTCTTAGCACATATCAAGGGTAGATCTAGACTTGGTTTCTTGTATCGCAATCACTCTTTCACCACAGCTCCTAAACTAACCCTGATTCAGATGACCATCTTACTCATGCTAGATTACAGAGATGTAATTTATAGATCGGCAGGTGAGGGTGCTCTGGAGCGGCTATATGTTCTTTACCATTCGGCTATCAGATTTGCCACCAATGCCCCGAATAGGACACATTACTGCACTCTATACCCCTCTGTAAACTGGTCATCTCTGTATACCCGTCGCAAGACCGACTGGTTAATGCTTATTTATAAAACCCTCTGAGGCCTCACTCCCCCCAGTCTGAGATACCTACTGTGGCCCTCATCCTCCACATACAACACCCGTTCTGCCAGTCAAATTCTGTTAAAGGTTCCCAAAACACACACATCCCTGGGTCGCTCCTCTTTTCAGGTCACTGCAGCTAGACTGTAACGAGCTGCAAAAAACACTCAAACTGGACCCTTATCTCCAACTCTTCATTCAAAGACTCAATCATGGACACTTACTGACAGTTGGGGCTGCTTCCCGTGAGGTATTGTTGTCTCTACCTTCTTGCCCTTTGTGCTGTTGTCTGTGCCCAATAATGTTTGCACCATGTTTTGCTGCTGCCATGTTGTGTTTTCATGTGTTGCTGCCATGCTATGTTGTGGTCTTCGCTTTCTCTTTAAGTTGTGTTGTGGTGTCTCTCTTGTCGTGATGTGTGTTTTGTCCTATTTTTTAAATTCCAGCCCCATCCCCGCCGTCCTTTTGCCTTCTGGTAGGCCGACGTTGTAAATAAGAATTTTCTTAACTGACTTGCCGAGTTAAATAAAGGTAAAAAATATACACTGCTCAAAAAAATAAAGGGAACACTTAAACAACACAATGTAACTCCAAGTCAATCACACTTCTGTGAAATCAAACTGTCCACTTAGGAAGCAACACTGATTGACAATAAATTTCACATGCTGTTGTGCAAATGGAATAGACAACAGGTGGAAATTATAGGCAATTAGCAAGACCGCCCCAATAAAGGAGTGGTTCTGCAGGTGGTGACCACAGACCACTTCTCAGTTCCTATGCTTCCTGGCTGATGTTTTGGTCACTTTTGAATGCTGGAGGTGCTTTCACTCTTGTGGTAGCATGAGACGGAGTCTACAACCCATACAAGTGGCTCAGGTAGTGCAGCTCATCCAGGATGACACATCAATGCGAGCTGTGGCAAGAAGGTTTGCTGTGTCTGTCAGCGTAGTGTCCAGAGCATGGAGGCGCTACCAGGAGACAGGCCAGTATATCAGGAGACGTGGAGGCCGTAGGAGGGCAACAACCCAGCAGCAGGACCGCTACCTCCGCCTTTGTGCAAGGAGGAGCAGGAGGAGCACTGCCAGAGCCCTGCAAAATGACCTCCAGCAGGCCACAAATGTGCATGTGTCTGCTCAAACGGTCAGTTACAGACTCCATGAGGGTGGTATGAGGGCCCGACGTCCACAGGTGGGGGTTGTGCTTACAGCCCAGACCCCTTGTGAGACCATATGCTGGTGCGGTTGGCCCTGGGTTCCTCCTAATGCAAGACAATGCTAGACCTCATGTGGCTGGAGTGTCAGCAGTTCCTGCAAGAGGAAGGTAATGATGCTATGGACTGGCCCGTCCGTTCCCCAGACCTGAATCCAATTGAGCACATCTGGGACATCATGTCTCGCTCCATCCACCAACGCCACGTTGCACCACAGACCGTCCAGGAGTTGGCGGATGCTTTAGTCCAGGTCTGGGAGGAGATCCCTCAGGAGACCATCCGCCACCTCATCAGGAGCATGCCCAGGCGTTGTAGGGAGGTCATACAGGCACGTGGAGGCCACACACACTACTGAGCCTCATTTTGACTTGTTTTAAGGACATTACATCAAAGTTGGATCAGCCTGTAGTGTGGTTTTCCACTTTAATTTTGAGTGTGACTCCAAATCCAGACCTCCATGGGTTGTTAAATTTGATTTCCATTGATAATTTGTGTGATTTTGTTGTCAGCACATTCAACTAAGTATTTAATAAGAATATTTCATTCATTCAGATCTAGGATGTGTTATTTTAGTGTTCCCTTTACTTTTTTGAGCAGTGTATATATATATCTCCCTCTCATGGTCAAAATGCTGTAAAGAAACCACTACTACAGGCCACCAATAAGAGGAGACTTGCTTGGACCAAGAAACACAAGCAATGGACATTAGACCAGTGCAAATCTGTCCTTTGGTCTGGAATGCAAATTTGAGATTTTTGGTTCCAACTGCTTTGTCTTTGTGAAATGCAGAGTAGGTGAACGGATGATCTCTGCATGTGTGGTTCCCACTGTGGAGCATGGAGGAGGTGTGATGGTGTGGGGGTGACACTGTCAGTAATTTATTTAAAATTCAATGCACACTTAACCAGCATGGCTACCACAGCATCCTTCACGATACACCATCCCATCTGGTTTGCGCCTCCAGGCTGTGTAAAGGCTATTTGACCAAGGAGAGTGATGGAGTGCTGCATCAGATGACCTGGCCTCCACAATCACCCAACCTCAACCCAATTGAGATGGTTTGGGATGAGTTGGACCGCAGAGTGAAAAACAGCCAACAAATACTCAGCATGTGTGTTAACTCCTTCAAGACTGTTAGAAAGCATTCCGGATGAAGCTGGTTGAGAGAATGCCAAGAGTGTGCAAAGCTGTCATCAAGGCAAAGGGTGGCTACTTTGAAGAATCTAAAATATATTTTGATTTGTTTAACGCTTTTTTGGTTACTACATGGTTCCATGTGTTATTTCATAGTTTGTTTTCACTATTATTCTACAATGTAGAAAATAGAACAAATAAAGAAATACCCTGGAATGAGTAGGTGTCTACACTTTTGACTGGTACTGTATATGTTCTTCACATATTGTGAGAGGGATGCAATTTAGCTCTCTCGGATGCTTTAACTTAGATTGATGAGATGCGCCGCGCATCTCGGTCAAATACATGATAAATAGGCCTCCCGGGTGGCGCAGTTGTTAAGGGCGGTGTACTGCAGCGCCAGTTGTGCCATCAGAGTCCCTGGGTTCGCGCCCAGGCTCTGTCGTAACCGGGAGGTCCGTGGGGCGACGCACAATTGGCCTAGCGTCGTCCGGGTTAGGGAGGGCTTGGTCGGTAGGGATGTCCTTGTCTCATCGCGCACCAGCGACCAGGGCCATGCGCAGTGCGCGCTAACCAAGATTGCACAGTGTACCCTCCGACACATTGGTGCGGCTGGCTTCCGGGTTGGATGCGCGCTGTGTTAAGAAGCAGTACGGCTGGTTGGGTTGTGTATCGGAGGACGCATGACTTTCAACCTTCGTTTCTCCCGAGCCCGTACGGGAGTTGTAGCGATGAGACAAGATAGTAGCTACTACAACAATTGGATACCACGAAATTGGGGAGAAAAAAGGGGTAAAAAAACATGATAAATATTTCTATATTTGGATGGGAAAAGAGGTACAGTAGGCCCTCTAAGACCCACCCATAACGCCTGACCTGTGGGGGAAAGACTTTATGCAAATATGATCTGTCTAGAACGTCTTAAAATCCATGACTTTTAAGATGTGTTATCAGAGATTCCTTTAAAGAAAAACTCTTCCCACACTTGGAGCACTTGTGACCTTTCTCACCCGTGTGAATTAACATGTGTCTTTTAAGTTCCCTGAGAATGACAAAACGTTTTGTGCATAGGGTGCAGGGGTATGGACTCTCCCCTGTGTGAAATCTTCGTATATGAATCTGAAGATGGCATGCTGCTTTGAAACCCCTTCCGCAATGTTCACAGGTGTAGGGACATTCTCCTGTGTGCGATCGTGTATACAGCCTCAGTTCTCCTGAGCTAAGGAATGCCTTACAACAGATGCTACATAAATAGTTTTTCTCCCCTGCATGCATCCGCATGTGTCTTGCTAGATGTTGGACAGATGTTTTCCCACAAATAGTGCAAGAGTAGGGACGCTCCCCAGTGTGTGTGCGTACATGCATTTTGAGTGAATATGCACACATGAATCTCCGGTCACAGTGAGAGCATTTGAATGGTCTTTCCCCTGTGTGAGCTCGCTGATGTCTTTTCAGACCTAATCTGTTAGAAAATCTTCTCTCACACTGGTTACAACAGAATGGAAATGTGTGAATTCTTATGTGTTTTTTCAGAGAGTTGAGGTTTTGGTAAACATTCCCACAATGAGGGCAGCTTAGAGTCATGTTATTGGGTCTATAGGGGATAATCGTTGTGCTTGAGGGAAGGTTTTCAGTCCCAGATTCTTCAGAGTCTTGACACTTCTGTTCATCTCCTTGGTGCCTAGTCCTGATGTTCTGGTGGAGTTTTGCCATATCACTGTGAGAGAATGAGCAGAGGGAGCAGGCGAGGACCTGGGATTCCATGTCGCTATTCAATCCTGCAATGACAAAATCAGGAGGACAGATTGCTTAAGAAGTGATATTCTGCCCAGATGAATGAATTACCATTTGACAAAGCAATTTTGAGTAACACTTCATTGAACAGCTTGCTGACTACCAGGTATTTACTTACAAAGTACATAAAATAAGGTAAGAATTGTGTTAGTCATTTCGCAAAGAACACAAGGATGTACCAATTGTTATCAAGAATTTACAGATTCTGTTAATAATTTCCAAGTTGCTAATTACCATGAGGTACCAATTGTTAAAGTAATTTCATTTTAAATACCAGATAAATGACAGTGATAATAGGACTGTAAAATAAAGTCAAATATTTTATTAATAACTTGAATTCTTGAATGTCCATACCGTTGCTGGGTACTGGGATACACGGACCAGAATTCTCTGCAGGTAAAACATTAATCTGCTCTTGTTGCTCTAAATAAAAATGATCCTCTTCCTCCTCATCTCTGCCCCAATTAAATGGTCCTTCTGCATCTCTCTCTATCCCATTCTTTAAGCATTCATCTCCATCGGAGCATGACCTTGTTTTGTCAGAGCTGGCCTGCTCAGAGCTAATGACAACTCTTATTGTTGGAGGGAGGGAAAGTGTGGACAGGATGGTATCTGCAGTGTAGTAAGAGAAATAACCTAGGAAAGACAACATAATTGATCCCATAAATTACACTCTTGCCATACATCGTCGTCCGCTACTTACCAGACAAAGAATTTAACATGCACAATAACAAATATATAATTCTGGTTGGACACTTACCTCTTTTCAGGTTTCCATGATGCTGATGGTGCTGCAGAAGAGTCTTCAGCTCTTCAGTGTCAAAGATGGTGCTTCCACATTCCTCCACAACAGAGGGGGCATCACCAAACCATGCTGCTGTCTGAGGAGCAGGGGAAATAGCACATTTTCTATTTCATTCCGGGGGAGGGTTATGTAATTTGTAATTGATTACATTTCAATAATTTTCAGCGCTTTAGAATACATTGAATTCAACACTGTGTATCATTGGTATGCACCCTTTGCTCCCTTCTCTGCATGCCAGATCCTGGAGCATTGGGTAGGTGTTTTCCTTTAGCTCACCATTCCATAGTTCTCAGACCCATTTTTTATTTTAAACAGTGACCAGCAGTCAATACTTAAACAGGCAGAACTGCAATTTCTCTATCTGTACCTGTGTGAAGTCTGGTACAGGTAGCAGCTCCTCCAGTCTGGAGAGGAACTCCCACACCAGTACCTGCAGTGCGGTGTCATACCGAGGGCCATAGTGTGCTGGGAACACCTCCTGAAAAATTGAGAATTTAACACACAATAAGTCCGGTGGCGATGGCTTTCGGGTGTCATTTGTTGTGTGGTATAGTCTGCAATCATCTCCTGGTAATGCGGGCAATTAACAATGTCAATAATAGCAAAACTTGGCTTGAAGGTGACTGCTGTGCCAAAAAAATGCACTTACAGATGCATTAAATACGCACCTGACGGTCACGAGTATTACCAGTTGTGAGACGAAGATCTCTTACCTGGAAGAAGTGCTCCCGCTCAGACGGGTCTTCCAGCAGGGTTTGGACCAACTCCACAAAGTTAGACTCTGTAGCCTCCAACTCATCATCATTACTCTGTCAGTAGGCATAAACAAACCAAACAAATTTCATCAGACATTAACTCAACCTCAACATGAGTTGAAAACATCTTAAACATACACTACAGCTCAAAAGTTTGGGGTCACTTCAAAATGTCCATGTGTTTGAAAGAAAAAAATATTTTTCGTCCATTAAAATAACATCAAATTGATCAGAAATACAATGTAGACATTGTTAATGTTGTAAATGAATATTGTAGCTGGAAACGACTGATTTTTTTATGGAATATCTAAATCAAATCAAAGTTTATTTGACACGTGCGCCGAATACAACAGGTGTAGTAGACCTTACAGTGAAACGCTTACTTACAGGCTCTAACCAACAGTGCAAAAAAGGTATTTGGTGAACAATAGGTAAGTAAAGAAATAAAAACAACAGTAAAAAAGACAGTGAAAAATAATAGTAGCGAGGCTATATACAGTAGCGGGGCTATATACAGGCACCGGTTAGTCGGGCTGATTGAGGTAGTATGTACATGTAGATCTGGTTAAAGTGACTATGCATATATGATAAACAGAGTAGCAGCAGCGTAAAAGAGGGGGTGGTGGGTGGCGGGACAGAGTGCAGGTAGCCCGGTTAGCCAATGTGCGGGGGGGCACTGGTTGGTCAGGCCAATTGAGGTAGTATGTACATGAATGTATGGTTAAAGTGACTATGCATACACGATAAACAGTAGCAGCAGAAGATACGGTTGCAGAAACATTATGTACAAAATAAGTTACAAATAACACACAAAAAAAACCACATAAAGCACAATTGGTTGGGCACCTGAAATGGCTGCCATTTCTTCCGGTGCCATTTTAAATAGGTGTTCAGAGGCCCATTATCAGCAACCATCATTCCTGTGTTCCAATGGCATGTTGTGTTAGCTAATCCAAGTTTATCATTTTAAAAGGCTAATTGATCAATAGAAAGCCCTTTTGCCATTATATTAGCACAGCTGAAAACTGTTGTGCTAATTAAAGAAGCAATAAAACTGGCCTTCTTTGGACTAGTTGAGTATCTGGAGTATCAGCATTTGTGGGTTCAAAACAGGCTCAAAATGGCCAGAAACAAAGACCTTTCTTCTGAAACTTGTCAGTCTATTCTTGCTCTGAGAA